>NC_139464.1:20045000-20197500 GCF_057233095.1 Heloderma suspectum
GGAACAAAAGTCTCTTGACAATCTTCAAAACAGAGATGAAACAGATTTTACACATTCCATACATCCCTAGTCTTGAAGTCACAGGGATATTGTGATGGTTAAAAGCTTGCAGACACTCCGCTTTGCCATCCTAGATAAATAGCTGGCTTCAGCAGTAGTGCAAGATGTCCCTCCACTGGATTTGGGAGGACGTACACTGCTGCTGCCCCCCTCCACTACCTCCACCACCCACTCCCCATTGCAGTTGTCACCACCCACCTACTTGAGAGATCAGATCATCAGCCTCTCCAGAGAGCTGCCCAGGCCTGCTTGCTGTGCTTTGAGGGGCTCTTCCTCAAAAGGAGGCATTGCGAGGTGGGCCTGGAGACTGCCTCTCCAGAGAGTCCATCTGTGCAATCTCTTGCTCTTGAGAGCCCTCCTGCCTGATCTCTCACTCTGTGTCAGGATTCCCTTGGCCCCCACTTTACTTCAACACTCAAACATACACAAATGAGAGTCTTCAGTCTATAGCTTTTAATCCATTACTTCACAGGGTCATACAGATGCAAATTCGCAGAGACGCTCCATCGACAAAGGAATGCCTTCAGGGGATTCAAATAGGATTTAAGAGACTTGCCCGCCATTTGAAGAGAGAGGGGGGTGTGGGTAGCCTAACTTAAGCTGGGGAGGTCCCTCTCTTCTCGTGAGGCAGCTGATCGCAGCTTTTTACGCAAGGTCAATTTGGTAGACTGTCTAAGTTCTGCCCCTGCCTTCTCTCTCTTTGCTCTGCGTCTGCATCTAGCATCTGTTACGTCATATTACCCAGACCCGCCTCCTCCTGTTCACTGCTTCTCATGGGGGGTGGGGGGTAAGGAGAGACCCTCATGCTCAGCCATCTGGATGTTAGTAACTGAGAAGCATGCCTACTCATATCTGGACTAGCCTGGGAAAACACTTCCCCCACGTCTGACAGTTCTCCTTCAGAATCTGAACTACTATCCAACTCCCTGTGCTCAGAAACACTCCTGACACTCTGGGAGAGTCTTTGGAATGAGAGATGGGGTGGGACTGCCCTAAGAGCCCTGCTGGCCACTCTCCCACAGTGGCAGTTGCTGCAGCAAATGAATGGGGCCAGGGTGGCAGTGGCAGCAGTGGCCTGCCTGCTCCATTGCCCCTCCCAATCTTCTACCTGTCTAGAAGTTCTTATTTACAGAGGAGGAGGAGAATATGAAAACTCCTAATCATCAGAATTGTCATGTTGAAGGGATGTGGGGGAAGGATAGTCTCAGTGGTGCAATGAGGGTTGGATCTCAGAGCCAACATCCAGGGTGCTAAAATGACCACCCAGATGAGGGGCAGGACTCACCAGGGCAGATGCTGCTCACCACTACATCCTTTCTTGCTTATTTTTTAAAACATTTTATAGTCAAGGGGAAGCTGGCCAGACATATACATGGTTACAGGTGCTCTTCATATTATTTTTAAGCATCTGTTATTATTTTGTACAATAAAGCAGTGCTTATTGGGGATGTCAGAGGAATCTGTTGGGGGGGTCAAGCCCACCAAGCTTTTGGAGGCTTGCCCCCCCTCCCAACTTTGGCTCACTTGCTCACAAGCTGGCCCGACTCAACCTGTGCCGAGTCGGGGCAGCTCATGGACTTCTGCTGTCGCCATTGCTGGCCACTCTGCACAACTCTTTCACTCAAGAGAGTAGTGCCAAGTGGCCAGTGGGAAATACACCACCAGTTGCTTGGGAACATGGGTGGTAGGGTGCTGCTGTGCTCATGTCCTGCTTGTGGGTTCCTGGTCGACAGTTGGTTGGCCCCTGCATGAACAGAATGCTGGACTAGATGGGCCCTTGCTCTGATCTAGCAGGGCTGTTCTTGTGTCTTTATGTTTTTATTTATTTTATTTCTATGCCACCGAATAGCCAAAGCTCTCTGGGTGGTACATAAAAATTAAAACTAAGAAGTGCAGGATAAAACAATATAAAATATTAAAGCATTAAAACCACAATACATTCTTTCTCAGTTCTATGAAAGGGTAACGTCTGTGTAAACATTGGGAAGCTCCAGTGGAGAGCTGGGTAGGCAGTATTAAAAGAAATACAGCTGAGACAACTGAAATGTCTTACGCACAGGAATGAAGAAGACAGTACAAAATTATTAGATGGAAGATAACTTGCCAGACACCAGAACTTTATGGGAAGGATCAGGGGCTACAGTGGATAACACATGGAGTGTGATTCAACAAATTATTTTTAATCACAGTTCATATCGTTCCTTTCCTCCAAATATCTCAGGGTAGCATGCATGGGGTTCTCCCATTTTATTCCCAAAAGTACATTGTGAGATAGTTGTCGTGTTCTTATGAGAGCACTGGTGGTGGCGGCAGGGAGGGAAGGAGCCATGGTGCTGCCCTTCCTGCCACTAGGGATGTCAGAGAATTCCACCACGGACTCCAGTGAAGCCAGATTCTAAAGAGTCCCCCGGAATCCGTGGTGGAACAGCCTCCCCCCACTGCCACCCCACGGAATCCCCCTGGGATGGAGCTTACCTGGCAGCAGATGCAGCACTGGCGGTGGCTCCGGTGGCAGTGGCGGCTCCGGCAGTGGATGCGGCAGCAGCTCCAGCTGGTCTCCTGGCTGGCCGCTGCCGGGCTGCTGCAGCTGCAAATGGCGGCCATCGTAGCAGCTGCCATTTGTGTGCTTGCAGCCAGCCATGATAGTACTTACGTAGCCTATCACGGCAAAGAGCAGGGACACAAATGGCGGCTGCTACGCCATTTGCGCCCCCACTCTTTGTCATGATAGGCTACGTAAGTATTTAGGTAAGTACGCCATTTGCGTGGCTGCCTTTACCATGATAGGCTATGTAAATACTTACGTAGCCTATCACGGCTGACTGCAAGCACACAAATGGCGGCCGCTACGACAGCCACCATTTGCGGCTGCAGCAGCCCGGCTGTGGCTGGAACTCCGGCTGTGGCTGGCCCTAGCCGGCAGCTCCACAGAGCTGCCATGGAGAGGAGCCGGCCAGGGAGGATTCTGGGGGGAGGGACAGAGCGCCTCCCCCCCTCTGTGGATTGCCTGGCACGGAACAAGGTAAGTGTTTCGTACATCCCTACCTACCACCACTGGTCATTGTGTGTAAAAGTTTCCCTTCTCCCTGCTGGGATGCCTACAGGGAGAGGGAGACTTGTGCACAATGACCAGCAGCAGGAAATTCCAGCACCCGGTCATTGTGCATAAAAGTCTCCTTTCTCCCTTCTGGGGTTCCAGCAGGGAGAAGGGAAACTTTTATGCACAATGATGAGCCACGGGCAATTTCACCACTGGCCACTGTACAGAAAAGTCTCCTTTCCCTCCATCAGTGATCCAGCAGGGAAAAGGGAGACTTTTATGCAAAACGTCCATCGCTGTAATTGCCTCTGTGGGTCATTGTGCGCACGTCTCCCAACAACAGCAGCAACAACAAAAATGTTGTTTTTTGCTCTATCAAATTGAGAATGTAGAAGTAGTTGTAAAGTATGGAATGGCTGTGGTGGAGAAAGTAGGGATGGATGAGAAATTAATTCCAGTTCACTTTTTATCAGGATTTACCCACTTCACACCTTCCAGACCGAGCATGGACTCAAATGTAATCTGCAGTCAAAGCTAGGGAGGGACAAAAGGGACTTACCTCGTCCCGCAGCTTGCTTCGCGGTGGGAGGGAGGCGCTTCGGTTCTCCCCACGAAGTTCAGGTGAGGGGGGGAGGCGCCCCGCCTCGCCGTGTGTTTTTTTTTTCTTTACTTTTTTTTTTTTGCAATGGCGGCGGCGGCAGCCGGTTGGGAGACCGGCCACTGCCCCCACCCCCGATGAAACGCCGCTGAACCCCCGCCGGGACCCACTGCTGAGAGGGACATTTGCCTAGGGATGGGGGAGAATTTCTCCCCAAAACTTTGGGGGGCCGAGTGCCAACGTATTCAGCCCCCCGAAGTAGTTTCGGGGAGAAATTCTCCGCCCCCCTGCCCCCCCCCGGGATGGGACTTACCTTTCCCGAATGTCCCTCCCGGCAGCGGGTCCCAGCGGCAGTTTGGCAGGTCTTCGTCAGGGGCGGGGGCGGCAGCCGGTCTTTGACCGGCTGCCGCCGCCGCCATTCCAAGAAAAAAAAAAACGCCCCTGTGATAGGCTACGTGACGATTAACGTAGCCTATCACGGCTAGATTTGCAAAGTCAGCCGTGATAGGCTACGTAAATCGTCACGTAGCCTATCACGGGTGACTTTAAAAAAAAAAGCGTGTACAGCTAATGGCGGCCCCCATAGGAAGCCGCCATTCGCGTTCCTTATTTGGTCGCTGTAGTCTACGTAAAGATTACATAGACTACGGCGAAAATAAGGGCAACGCTATTTGCGTTCCCCTTATTTTCTCTGTAGTCTACGTAAAGATTTACGTAGACTACAGCGACCAAATAAGGAACGCGAATGGCGGCTCCCTGTGGGGGCCACCATTTGTGTATGCGCTTTTTTTTTAAGTCACCCGTGATAGGCTACATGATGATTAATGCAGCCTATCACGGCTGACTTTGCAGATCTAGCCGTGATAGGCTACGTAAATCGTCACGTAGCCTATCACGGGGGCGTTTTTTTTTAACTTTTTATTTCGTGGCCGGGCGAGGCGAGGCGCCTCCTCCCCGGCCTGAATTTCGGCCGGGCGAGGGGGGGAAGCCTCTCCCCCTGGCCTGAACTTCGGGGGGAGCAGCGAAGCACCTCCCCCCCACCGCGAAGCAAGCTGCGAGACCAGGTAAGTGGCTTTCGTGCACCCCTACATTCGCCGAAGGTAAGTCCCATCCTGGGGGGGGGGCGGGGGGGCAGCGGAGAATTTCCCCAACACTTTTGGGGGGCCGAATGTGTCGGCACTCAGCCTCCCGAAGATTCGTGGAGAAATTCTCCGCCAACCCTAGTCAAAGCCCATACATTTCTGAGCTTGCAATGTGATCCCCCCACCCCCATTTGACAGCATGCATGCATTAAAAAAAAATGTGCTTGAAAAATGTGTACTTCTGAGAAATGTGCACAAATATGCTTAAATCAATGCGAGAAGAACGTGTGTATTTCAAAGATGTGCACAATTGATGTGTACATTTGGAAAATCATATGAAAATATGCAGATTTTCATATGAAAAGAAAAGAAAAAGCTGACTATCTGGTATGGACTCAAGTCAGAAAGAGCTTCGAGATGGAATTCAGAGAACATTGTCAAGCTCCACTTTTGCTGATTCGCATATCCCGAGAGAGAAGAGAAACATAAGTTGTGTGCTTCACATGCGCACAACTTATGTGCACAACACACATGGCAGTCTAAAGGTGGGACATAGGACCATTAAGTTCAGGGACGAAAATTACCCAACTCCACCAGTAGATAAACTGTCCCTCCCTGAACCTACTTCACACTTCAATACATGGTTCCACTTCACAAAATTTCCCCAAATCTCACATTGGGACATTTCAGCTTCAGGGGAATATGAATCTTGAACATTTTAGATTTAGCAAGTGAGGTGGAAAGGTATGGATTTCTAGAATATCAATATAATCCACATGGGCCCGAGGTCGAATATCACTGAATACAAACCCAAAATAATAACAATAATACTAATATTAATACCAACATGGAGTGTAACTCAAACTCCTTGGAGGTCAGGAGGTTTCATAGAGTCATAGAATCATAGAATAGTAGGGTTGGAAGGGGCCTATAAGACCTCTGAGTCCAACCCCCTGCTCAGTGCAGGAATCCGAGTCAAAGCATCCCTGACAGAAGGCCATCTGGAAATCTCCCTCCCCCACAGCTAGGGATGGACAGATCACTCTATTCTAGGTTGATGATACTCTCAAGTCCATTCCATCCTGTTTCTAAATACATCAGCAATTTTTAAAGAAACACACGCACATTCGGAATTAATTCTGCATTTAAATATGTATTTTTCACTTAAAATATGCACTTAGAATCATAGAACGATAGAATAGTAGGGTGGAAGGGGACTATAAGACCGTTGAGTCAAACCCCCTGACTTAGGAATCTATGTCAGAGCATCCCTGACAGATGGCTGCCCAGCTTCATCTTGAATGCCTCCAGTGTGGGAGAGCCCACCGGCTCCCTAGGTAAGTGGTTCCATTGTCATATTGCTCTAACAGTCAGGAAGTTTTCCCTGATGTTCAGCCAGAATCTGGCTTCCTGGAACTTGAGCCCATAATTCTGTATCCTGCACTCTGGGATGATTGAGAAGAGATCCTGGCCTTCCTCTCTGTGACAGCCTTTCAAGTACTTGAAGAGCACTATTGTATCTCCCCTCAGTCTTCACTTCTCAAGGCTAAACATGCCCAGTTCTTTCAGTTTCTCCTTATAGGGCTTTGTTTCCAGTCCCCTGGAAAAAAGTATGAAAACATACTATTCCATTCATCTGTAGCTTCCATCATATAAAGTGTTTTGGAGTGTGAGCATGTTGGAGAAGTGGCACCGGCCGGCATGTAGGTGGGCAGGAGAGCAAATGAACACAGGTGGAAGTGGCAACAGATGGCGGGCAGCAGGAGAAGAAGCATATGGTGGCAAGCTGGCACTGGTTAGAAGCAGTGTCTGCAGTAGAAGTGGCAGTGGGGCAGAAGGAAGAAGAAGACATCAGATGCAGCACTGATGGAGGGAAAGGATATCCCAAGAAGAGGGGAGAGAAGAAGAGATAAATCCTGAGGGGGGGATCAGGGTGTTAGAGAAATCGATCGAGGGCTGGATCTTCCCGATCTTTCATCAGCTCATCTCCCTGGACTTCAGCTTGTTTCCCTGCAAATAGGCCTGACTTGATTTGCATGGAGTCAGGCCAGCTTGCAGAGTTTTATGGGCTTTAAAAATTTACATAAATAGAATTGCACACACATTACGGGACACAATTTCTGTGATTTATACAAATTGTGGCCATTAGTTTTACAGACGTAGCTGCAATTTGTGTAAATTACACAATTTGTGGCCAACATTTGTATAAATTAGGCACATTGTTTTTGGTTTTTTGGGAACCAGAAAATTGCCTCCCTGCCCCTTCCCCTGCTGCCTCATAGGTGGCACAGTTTGTCCCCGGCTCCACACTCAGAGCAGCACAGAGTGGGGGGAAAGGGGGCATTCCTGGGGTCGGGGAAGGGCAGGGACAGCAGAAGTATGACACTTCCTATGTGCTGTCCAGCCTCCCCCCCACACACACACACACACATGCTCCAAACTGCTCCGGCTAGACAGCCAAAATCGGCCATCTAGCCACAACTATAGGGCAGCTGGAGTGCAGAGGAGAAAATCCCCTCAGCACTCTGCCCACCCTGCATTGGATAGTCATTCACCTCCAAGTTCAGAGGCAGCTGACTATCTCCTTAGGATTGTGCTTTTAGTGGATCACAAGCTGAACATGAGCTAGCAGTGTGATGCAGCTGCTAAAAGAAGCTAACACAATCTTCTTAGGCTGCATTAAAAAAAGCATATTGTCCAGGTCCTGGGAAGCAATGTTGTTATTCAGTCGTTCAGTTGTGTCCAACTCTTCATGACCCCATGGACCATAGCATGCCAGGCCTTCCTGTCCTCCGCTCTCTCCCCGAGTATGCTCAAGTCCATATTCATTGCATCAGTGATGCTACCTAGCCATCTCATCCTCTGACGTCCCCTTCTCCTTTTGCCTTCAGTCTTTCCCAGCATCAGGGTCTTTTCCAGAGAGTTTTCTCTTCGCATTAGGTGGCCAAAATATTTGAGCTTCACCTTCAGTATCTGTCCTTCCAATGAGCACTCAGGGTTGATTTCCTTTAGGATGGACTGATTTGACCTCCTTGCAGTCCAGGGGACTCATAAGAGTCTTCTCCAGTGCCACAGTTTGAAAGCATCAATATGGAGCCTTGTCGTACTCCTTACCCAATCTCGAACCAATCGGTTGTTCCATGTCTGGGTCTTACTGTTGCTTCTTGACCCTCGTACAGGTTTCTCAGGAGACAGGTAAGGTGGTCTGGTACCCCCATCTCTTTCAGAATTTGCCACACTTTGTTGTGATCCACACAATCAAAGGCTTTAGCGTAGACAATGAAGCAGAAATAGACGTTTTTCTGGAATTCTATTGCTTTCTCCATGATTCAGCGAATGTTGGCAATTTGATCTCTAGTTCCTCTGCCTCTTGAAACCCCGCTTGTACTTCCGGTACTTCTCGGTTCACATACTGCTGAAGCCTAGCTTGTAGGATTTTGAGCATCACCTTGCTGGCATGTGAAATGAAATGAGCGCAATTGTACGGTAGTTTGAACACTCTTTGGCGTTGCCCTTCTTTGGAATTGGAATGTAAACTGACCTTTTCCAGTCTTGTGGCCACTGTTGAGTGTTCCAAATTTGTTGGCATTTTGAATGCAGCACTTTAACAGCATCGTTTTCTAGGATTTTAAATAGCTCAGCTGGAATACTGTCATCTCCACTAGCTTTGTTGTTAGTAATGCTTCCTAAGGCCCACTTGACTTCACCCTCTAGGATGTCCGGCTCAAGTTCAGTGACCACACTATCATGGCTATCAGGGACATTCAGATCTTTCCTGTATAGTTCTTCTGTGTATTCTTTCCACCTCTTCTTAATCTCATCTGCTCCTGTTAGTTCCCTGCCTTCTTTCTCCTTTATCAAGCCTGTCTTTGCATAAAACATTCCCTTGAGATCTCGGATTTTCTTGAAGAGATCTCTAGTCTTTCCCATGCTATTGTTTTCCTCAATTTCTTTGCATTGTTCATTTAAGAAGGCCTTCTTGTCTCTCCTTGCTATTCTCTGGAACTCTGCATTCAGTTGGATATATCTTCCCCTTTCTCCCTTGCTTTTTGCTTCCCTTCTTTCCTCAGCTACTTGTAAAGCCTCATCAGACAGCCACTTTGCTTTCTTGCATTTCTTTTTCTTTGGGATGGATTGAGTTGCTGCCTCCTGAACAATGTTACGGACCTCCGTCCATAGTTCCTCAGGCACTCTGTCTATCAGGTCTAATCCCTGAAATGTATTCCTCACCTCCATTGTATATTCATAAGGAATATGATTGAGGTCATAGCTGAATGGTTTAGTGGTTTTCCCTACGTTCTTCAATTTAAGCCGAAATTTTGCCACAAGAAGCTCATGATCTGAGCCACAGTCAGCTCCAGGTCTTGCTTTTACTGACTGTATAGAGCTTCTCCATCTTTGGCTGCAAAGGACATAATCAATCTGATTTCGATATTGACCATCTGGTGATATCCATGTGTAGAGTCGCCTCTTGTGCTGTTGGAAAAGAGTGTTTGCTATGATCAGCATGTTCTCTTGGCAAAACTCTATTAGCCTTTGTCCTGCTTCTTTTTGTACACCAAGGCCATGCTTGCCAGTTATCCCGGTGATTTCTTGACTTCCTACTTTAGCATTCCAATCCCCTATGATGAAGAGGACATCTTTTTTTGGTGTTAGTTCTAGAAGGTGTTGTAGGTCTTCATAGAACCGATCAACCTCAGCTTCTTCGGCCTCAGTGGTTGGGGCATCGACTTGAATTACTGTGATGTTGAATGGTTTGCCTTGGATTCCTACTGAGATCATTCTATCATTTTTAAGATTGTACCCCAGTACTGCTTTTCCCACCCTTTTGTTGACGATGAGTGCTACTCCATTTCTTCTAAGGGATTCTTGCCCACAGTAGTAGATATGATGGTCACCTGAATTAAATTTGCCCATGCTTGTCCATTTGAGTTTGCTGATTCCCAAGATGTCGATGTTCAATCTTGCCATCTCATGTTTGACCACCTCCAGCTTACCTTGATCCATCGATCTTACATTCCAGGTTCCTAAACAATATTGTTCTTTACAGCATCGGATTTTCTTTTCACCACCAGACACATCCACGGCTGAGTGTCCTTTTGGCTTTGGCCCAGCCGCTTCCCTCTTTCTTGCGCTACTTGGAAATTCCCTCTGGTCTTCCCCAGTAGTATATTGGACACCTTCCGACCTGAGGGGCTCATCTTCCGGCGTCATCTCTTTTAGCCTTGTGATACATTCCATGGGGTTTTCTTGGCAAGAATACTGGAGTCGGTTGCCATTTCCATCTCCAGTGGACCACATTTTGTCAGAACTCTCTGTCATGACCTGTCTGTCTTGGGTGGCCCTGCATGGCATAGCTTATGGCTTCACTGAGTTACGCAAGCCCCTTCACCACAACAAGGCATTTATCCATGAAGGGGCCTGGGAAGCAATACTTCTGCTCTATTCTATTCTGGCCAGGTTACATCTGAAGTACTGTCTCCAGTTCTGGGTGCCATGTTTTAAGAAAGGCTGGAGGATGTCCACAGAAGGGCAATCAGGTTGGTCTGGGGTGTGGAAAGCAAATCCTATGAGGAACAGTCAAAACTAGAGACAGGTATGTTAAGCCTGGAGAAGAGAAGATTAAGGGGAAACATGATAGCAGTCTTCAAATATCTAAAGGGCTGTCACACAGAAAATGGAGCACAGTTGTTCTCCATTGATCCAATGTGTGGAAATGACACCCATTGAACCAGTGGGTGGAAATTGTGGGGGAATCGATTTAGCTTTAACATTGGGATAAGCGTCCTCATTAGGGATGTACGGACTGTTTAAAATCCACTCCATCTGTGTTTCATGGATTGTCAGGCATCTTTTGCTCTGTTGTCTGCTCACAGACAGATGTGAATATGTGTTTTTTTCATCATGCGGAAAAATATGTAAATAATTACCTAAGTATTTACATAATTTATCTCAGTACATAACATTTAGTGTATTGTCCCCCATTCCATTCAACATTTCCTCAGCAGAAATGTATGTATTTTTCTATGGATTTTTATGTGTAAATTTCAGGAAAGTTAAAAAAAAAATCATCTGAAAGTCTATGGGCTCTGCATGGCCTGAGGGGGGTGCTCTGCAGTAGATTCCACAGGTTGGATTCTTAGAAATATGAGCTCATTTTAATCCATCTCGAATTTCTCCAGCATCCCTAATCCTAATGATAAGTAGGGATGTACAAAAGTCACTTACCTTTGACGAAATTTGCTTCACGGTGGGGAGGAGGTGCTCCGTCCCTCCCCCCGAAATTCTGGCCAGGGGGGAGGCACCCCGTCCCTCCCCCCCCAAAATTCTGGCCAGAAGGGAGGCGCCCCGTCCCTCCCACCCAAATTCTGGCCGGGGGGCAGGCGCCCCATCCCTCCTGCCGCGAATCCTGGCTGGCCGGGAATGGAAATGGCGGCGGCTGTAGCTGCCACCATTTGCATCCCTGCAGTCAGCCATGATAGGCTACGTAAATTTTTACGTAGCCTATCATGGCTGTGTGAAAAACAAAAAACCGCGCGTACGCAAATGGGGGCGCCCATGGGCGCTGCCATTTGCGTTCCTTATTTTGGCACGTGTAGTCTACGTAAACATTTACGTAGACTACAGCGAAAATAAGGGGAACACAAATACACTATTTGTGTTCCCCTTATTTTGCCATAGTCTACGTAAATGTTTATGTAGACTACACATGCCAAAATAAGGAACGCAAATGGCGGCGCCCATGGGCACCGCCATTTGCGTACGCATGGGTTTTGTTTTTTTTTCACTCAGCCGTGATAGGCTACATAAACATTTACATAGCCTATCATGGTATTTTTTGAAACTCTAGCCGTGATAGGCTACAGAAATCCTTATGTAGCCTATCATGTTTTTTTTTTTTTTTACTGGAAATGGCGGCGGTGGCAGCCGGTCGGAAGACCGGCTGCCACAACTGCCGCCACCGAACCGCCACCGAACCGCTGTCAGAGCCGCCGCCGCCAGGGACATTCGCCAAAGGTAAGTCCAGTTCCAGGGGGGGCAGACCGTTTCGCCACTGATTTCGGGGGGCCGAATGCGCTGGCATTCAGCCTCCCCGAGATTCATGGTGAAATTCTCTGACATCCCTAATGATAAGAGCCATTTGACAGTGGAGCAAACTGCCTCAGGAGGTGTTCAGCTCCACTCGGGGGAATTAAGGAGAGGTTGGATGGCCATCTGCCAGAGGTGCTGGGGTTGCACATCCTACATCCTAGATCCTGCATTGAGCTGAAGTTTAGGTCAATGTCCAACTGTGTCTTTCCATTCGCACAACTAGAGTTGCGCTGGTGGAAACTAGGTTCTGCACTATGCACAAGAGAAGAATCCAACTAAACTGACATTTGCACAAGCTTGGTTGTGCGTAACTCTTGTGCAATGTCTTGTGCAACCCATTGTGCCACCGGTTATGCAACTGTTTACTAGGGATGTACGAAAGTCACTTACCTGGTCTCGCAGCTTGCTTCGCGGTGGGCGGGAGGTGCTTCGCTTCTCCCCCCGAAGTTCAGGCCAGGGGGGGAGGCTTCCCGCCTTGCCCGGCCGAAATTCAGGCTCGGGAGAAGCGCCCCCTCTCCCCGGCCGCAAACTTCAAAAAAAAAAAAGCCCCGTGATAGGCTATGTAACGATTTACGTAGCCTATCATGGCTACATCTGCAAAGTCAGCCATGATAGGCTACATTAATTTATGTAGCTATTTGTGTTCCCCTTATTTTCGCCGTAGTCTATGTAAAGATTTACGTAGACTACAGGGACCAAATAAGGAACGCGAATGGCGGCTCCCTATGGGGGCCGCCATTTGCGTACGCACTTTTTTTTTTTTTAAAGTCACCCTTGATAGGCTACGTGATGATTAACGTAGCCTATCACGGCTGACTTTGCAAATCTAGCCGTGATAGGCTACGTTAATCGTTACGTAGCCTATCAGAGGGGCATTGTTGTTGTTTTTTACTTTTCTTGTAATGGCGGCAGCGGCAGCCGGTCGAAAGACCGGCTGCCGCCCACACCCCTGACGAAGACCTGCCGAACCGCCGCCGGGACCCGCCGCCGGGAGCAACATTCGTGAAAGTTTGTTCGGGGGTGGTGGGGGTGGCGGGGGGTGGCGGGGGGGCGGAGAATTTCTCCCCGAACCTTCGGAGGACCGAATGCGTTGGCACTCAGCCCCCTGAAGTTTCGGGGAGAAATTCTCCCCCATCCCTACTGTTTACATGTGATGTGCAATGCATTGTGCAGCTGGTGGCACAACTGCTTGCACAGCTGGCTGCACAAGTGTAATGCATAACTGCTTGCTCAATGGAAAGATTACGTGGAGCTCCGCTAGCACAAGTTCGTGGAATGTCACTAATGGATACTGCCTTTGGACTACATGACCTCTAAGGCCCCTTCCAGCTCTATGAATTTACAATTCTAGTGCAATTATCCCCCCTCTGGGGGGGGGAGGAGGAAGAACTGTACAGATCATGTTTGCCTAATTGTTCCATGTCACATGCTATGCTCTCCGCACCATGCCTCCGGAGGGACCACTGAGGCACATGGATGAACCAGGCCTCTCTCAAGCTCACCTGCATGGGAGGAATCCCTGTTGGTTCTGGGCACCTAATTACCAGAAAAATATTGACAAATTGGAAGGAGTTCAGAGAAAAAGAACCACAAAGGGTCAGGGGACCATGAGGAATTTACATCTGAGGAAAGATAAAAAGAGCTGAATATGCAGAGCTCATTGAGGGGATAATTAAAGGAGGATGCCTTGTGGAGTCCACAGCTACTCCTACCCTTGTGTCAACGATGCAGAGGAATGATTTAGGGCAGCATCTGGAAATATGAATAGAAGTAATTTGGAAAGCAAGAGAAGATGTGAGTAATACACCAAGTAATACAGCTCGAAACTCCCAGGCAGGGAGAATGATTTAGGTTAGGAAACAGCTTTTAAAAAGGAGAGGAGGAAAAACCCAATGTCCTGTTGTATTTGATATCAAACTAGACCGATAATGTGCCAAGTGTGGGGGGGGGGAGCCCTTGGGATCCCTGAGTAAAAATCCTGCCACCAAACCGGAAAGGGATTTAAGCTGGGATGCTTTAAATGTGACAGAGCTCATGTCTCCCTGGAAAGTGCTAAGCCATCTGGGGAAGGGATGACATTGATCTCTGGAGATCACACTATTACTTACGAGCTTTTCTTTTTTAAAAAAATGCCATTGGCATGTCCCCACTGTGTGTTAGATATCAGGTATTTCTGGGGGAGGGGATGTTGGAATTACCAGCAAGTTCTCCCTAACTACACTTCTGTAGATGACGCAGGCCCTGGAAGCCTCAATCCTATAAACTTGCTTTTTAGTGATGGAGGAGTTCAAAGTGGAGGAGTTCAGAATAGGCAGCACTCCTTACAGAATTCCATATAGATCTGGGAGCCCTGGAGGTCTATGTTTCCCATGCCTCCTTGCACCTGCTTGCAGCTCCTTGCTGTTATTCTTGCAGCAGTCTAGGTACTGGGAAGAGAGAGGAAGACGGAAGGAGGAACGAAGTGAGACAGAGGAAGAGGGAGGCAGAACCCTCCAGAGGGAGGGAGTGCCCCAGTTCAGATGTAAGAAACTCAGTCTGAAATCCAGGTTTGTAAGCAAGGCACTTCAAACATAGTTTCCTGGTTTGGATGTCAGGGAAACTGTAGTTTAACCAATGTCAATACCTTTCTCAAAGCCAGCCAGGTGTGTGAAGGGAGAAGGGGAGGAGTGAAGAGAGAGCATGCACACGATTAATTCACAGCCTGATAAACCATTTCAGACTGAGATCAGTATATCTGAACGAGACCAGAGTGTGAGACCTAGGGATGTGTGACGCTGGGAAATCCATTCCATTTAAGCCCAACAGGATTCTGCACTGTTTCTGTTCCCCTTGGCTCAGGAAGCACTGAAGTGGAGGATGAAACTGACAAGTCCTTTGACAAGTCCTTTGACAAGTCGGGAATATGGCTCTGCTGGGCTAAACAAAGTAGTGTGTGGAGAGGATAAAACCGACCAAGATATTTACAAGGGGGGAATATGCCTCTGTAGGGCTACATAGCAGACAGGGAGACTTGAAATCATGCACACTTGTGCAAGATCACTTTTTTTTAATTATAACCCCATTTGCACAAATTTAAAAATCCTCCCAAAAAAGAAAAAAAAAAAAGTAGGGATGTACGAAAGTCACTTACCTTTTGATGAAATGTGATTCGAGGTGGGAGGGAGGCACCCTGTCCCTCCCCCTGAAATTCTGGCCGGGGGGGAGGCGCCCCGTCCCTCCCGCCGCGAATCCTGGCCGGCTGGGTCTGCAAATGGCGGCGGCCGTAGCCGCCCATGGGCGCCACCATTTGCGTTCCTTATTTTGGCACATCTAGTCTACATAAACATTTACGTAGACTACGGTGAAAATAAGGGGAACACTACACTATTTGCATTCCCCTTATTTTTGCCATAGTCTACGTAAATGTTTACGTAGACTAGACGTGCCAAAATAAGGAACACAAATGGCGGCGCCCATGGGCGCCGCCATTTGCGTATGCGCAGTTTTTTGTTTTTGTTTTTACTCAGCTGTGATAGGCTACGTAAACATTTATGTAGCCTATCAAGGTATTTTTTAAAAATCTAGCCGTGATATGCTACGTAAATCTTTACATAGCCTATCACTTTTTTTTTTTTTTTTTTACTGGAAATGGCAGTGGCGGCAGCCTGTCGGAAGACCGGCCGCCACAGCCACTGCTGCCGAACCGCCACCGAACCGCCGCCACCAGGGAGATTTGCCCAAGGTAAGTCCCGTCCCGGGCGGGGCGGGGGGCAGACCATTTCGCCACCGATTTTGGGGGGCTGAATGCGCTGGCATTCGGCCTCCCCAAGATTCGTGGCGAAATTCTCTGACATCCCTAAAAAAAAAAGAGAGAGAAAAAGATCCAATTAGTTCAAATTGCTGTCACTTTAAAAAAATGGAATCCATGCACTGGATCAGCTCACTATAGATCATGTTGATGCCAGCAGATGGAAATGGAACAAAATCTGACAGGGCCCAACTGGAAAAATGTGTTGAGATTTCATTTCACCCCCCAAATGGAATTCTCCTACATCCTTAGCGAGACCATGCTGTCACTGTCCCTGGCATACCAACAAGATAAAGAATGGCAAGGAATCGTATGTGTTCACAAAGAAAGTTTTTAAAAACTGAATGGGAATTCAGGTGAGCCAAGGGGAAACCACCCAGTACCATGTGCTTTAGCCACTGCTGCTTATCTGTGTAGAACTTCAGTCTCTGTCCCTGAAGAATATCTCAGCTGACAGGTGTTTCATCCAGGAGGAGCATGTGAAAATCCAACCAATGGAGAATTGAAGAGCATTCAAAGTTCATTGTTGGATCCGAACAAGGCCCATCTACAGCAGGGGTGGGGAACCTATGGCCTTCCAGATGTAGTTGGACTACAATTCCCAACATCCTTGACCATTAGTCATTCTGGCTGGGACTGATGGGACCTGGAGTCTAACAACTTTGGGGGAATGGGACACCAGTTTTCCACCTTGACCTATAGTTTCAACCATTTTCTTCTGAGTACTCACAAGCAAGGCATAAGAGACAGTGATGCCTATCCTCAGTGTCCAGTATTCAGGGATATACTGCTTCTCCACATGGAAGTTCCATTTTGCTGTCATTTGTATAGATCCATTAACTAGCAATGCTCCTTTCCTGCACTTGCATTCCACACAATCCAAGGTCACTGGGGTGCAAGAGGAATAGAGTTTCAATTTAGCAATCATCTCTATTTGTTCTGAAGCATTTCCTTCTATCTTATACTCTGTGTTGCTCTTGCTGGTAAATTTGGTGGGGCAGCAGGACCAATGGCCACATGTTGATGTAAACAAGCAGATGGTCCAATGGATTAGGTAAACATGCCAAATGAAAATACATAGAAAATACCCCCTATGGGGGCCGCCATTAGCATACGCGCTTTTTTTTTTTTTTTTAAGTCACCCGTGATAGGCTACGTGACGATTAACGTAGCCTATCACGGCTGACTTTGCAGATCTAGCTGTGATAGGCTACGTTAATCGTCACGTAGCCTATCACAGGGGCGTTTAAAAAAAAAAAAAAAAAACTTTCGAGTTCGCGGCCGGGCGAGGCGGGAAGCCTCCTCCCCGGCCTGAATTTCGGCCGGGGCGAGGCGGGAAGCCTCCCCCCCGGCCTGAATTTCGCGGGGGGAGCAGCGAAGCACCTCCCCCCCACCGCGAACAAGCTTCGACGAAAGGTAAGTGACTTTCATCCACTCCTAGTCCTAATCACAGCTGATTTTTAATCCTTTGCATTCTAAAAGAAATGTAAATTCCCCATTTGCAATGTTCATGGAATGATGTCACCTTAACCCCTTGCTTACCATTTCCCACTAAATTTGAATTTGAAATCCTTCAACAAACTAACCATGTTTGAAGAAACAGCCACCCATTGTTCAATATTTCTTTTTCACTCATGCCTTGGTTTCACTTCTGTATCCAGCTTGGAATGTAGCTGGATACAGAATGAAATCTCACAGGGCCAGAAAAGAGCAGAAGGACAAATACATCAACCTTTTTCCTTAAAACACACATGTCATACTCCCTCCTCTGAACCAAGTGTGCTCACACAATTTTATTTTATACTGGCTGGTGCCCATCAAAATGGAATGGACTATGGCAGGTACTCTGCACAAAGCATATAATTTCCAGTATTAAATTTGGTTTTTCCCACCCATTTCAATTAGATTTTTTTTTAAAAAAAAAGTTTGCATGAAAAAGTGGTATGCATTTTTCTCTTTCTTTCTTTCTTTCTTTCTTTCTTTCTTTCATTGCATTTCTATCCTGCCTTTTTTCCTCTTTAAGGAACCCAAGGCACTATACATAATCATCCTCTTCTCCATTTTATCCTCACAACAACAACCCTGTGAGGTAGGCTGGGCTGAGAGTCCTTGACTGGCCCAAAGTCACCCAGTGGGCTTCCAAGGCTGAGTGAGGACTAGAACCCAGATCTCCCGACTCCCAGACCAACACTCTAGTGACTACACCACACTGGATCTCTTTTTGTGTGCAGTTCTCCTAATACATGCATTTTTGTATGCAATTTCCCTAATATATACATTTTTGCAAGCCATTTCCCTAATATAATGCTTTTATGAACATTGTTTCCACTAATATACACACTTTTGGTGTGCAAAAAGGTGCACATCGGGTGAATCGGGATGAACTGAACTTAAGATTGGAAATGTCCTCAAAGTTCAGGAAATGCTTTATGCACCTCCCAAATGGCCACTCCATTTTGATGGGCATCAGCCAGTACAAAATAAAATTGTGTGGGCTCACCTGCTTCAGAGGAGGGGAATTGATGTGTGCCTTAAGAAAAAGGGTTGAGTTATATGTCCTTCTGCTCTTCTCTGGCCCTGTGAGGCTTCAGATCTACTCTAGGTTCCTTATGCATGAAATGTTCACGTCGGCCTCTCTCTTAAAGAGTTGTGTTTATAAGCAATAAATAGAAAATGTTGCCACCAAGGCTAGGGAACCTGTGGAACAAACTGTTGCAAGAGGTCATCAAGTCATATGCTGGCGGCTGTATTTTTTAAAGGGCTGGATAAACTTTATGGCGAAATAACATCTGTACAATCATTCATGCCAGGATAATGATGATGGAATTTCATGCTTCAGAGTGTAAGATGATTGCCACATGGTTCAGGGAGAGATTTGTCTTCTCCGGGTTAAAAAGAGAGCAGAAATGAGAAGATGCCAAAGGAGAGTGTGTGTTGATGGAAGGCAATACTTTCCTCGTTAAAACAAAGGGGTGTGTGTGTGTGTGTGTGTGTGCATGAGAGAGACAGACAGACAGACAGACAGACAGAGACAGAGACAGAGACAGAGACAGAGACAGAGACAGACAGACAGACAGAGACAAAGAGAGACAAAGAGAGACAGAGAGAGAAGGTACTTAATGGAGGAAAGAAATAGCAACCCAGGGTGTAAAAGCTCCACCCACATATCTCTAACATGAATAGATGAAATGGATTCTGTATCATCACAATGGAGGCAAGCACCCTCTTGTATACCCCAGGATTCACCCCACAGAATGTGAGAGTAGTACTCTCTCCTTGCTCTCTTTCATGCACATCTAGGGGTGGGCGGATCAGTCACCGTTCGTTCCGCAACAGTGTCCACAGCAGGGAGTGGAGGCGATCAGTTCCTTCCCCCCGGAATCCTCCAGGGCTGCTCTGCATCTGGAGGATTTCATGGAGCCACACTCCGGCTCTGCAGGGCCGGCGATACGGTAATGGCATCTGCTGTTACTGTATTCCTTGGGTTAATATACAGCTGCAAATGGTGCAGTGGACGCCACTTGAGGCTGTAAAGCACTAGTTTTTGCTTAAATAGAGCCATAAACTGCTGCAATTAGGGTAAACTCAGGGCTTTACGGCCGCAAGTGGTGTCCAATATGCCATTTGCGTCTGTGTTAACCCAAGGAATACGGTAATGGTGGACACCATTACCATATCGCAAATGCCTTGGAGCCGGAGTGCCGTTCTGCAGGGAATCCTCTGGACTTGGAGGTAAGTGGGGCTGTTCTGCCGCAGATTCCGGAGGCTGGATTCCAAAGAGTCCAGCCTCATTGGAGTCTGTGGCAGATTTCTCCAACATCCCTATGCACATCCCACCGGAAAAGTAGGAATAAGTGGACAGTTCTCCCAATGAAGGGATGTAAAACCAATACTTTTTTTATCTTGTCATAAATGATCTGGAGTTAGGGGTGAGCAGCGAGGTGGCCAAGTCTGCTGATGACATCAAATTATTTAAGGGACAGGAAAGAGCTACCAAAGATATTTCTAAATTGGAGGCATGGGAATTAAACTGGGATATATAGTTCAATGTCAGCAAGTGTAAAGTGATGTATATTGGGGCAAAACATCCTAACAATAAATATACACACTGATGGGGTCTCACCTGGTGATGATTGAAGAGAAAAGGGATTTTGGGGTCATGGTGGACAACTCAATGAAGTTGTTGAGCCAGTGTGTGGCTTCTGTGGAAAAAGAAAAGAAAGCAAATTCAGTGTTTGGGATACTTTGGAAAGGAACTGAAAATAAAACTACTGATATGCAAATCTATGGTGTAACCATATTTGGAATACTCTGTACAGGTCTGGTCACCACATCTCAAAATGTTATTGTAAAGCTGGAAAAGGTGCAGAAAAGCAAACCAAAATGTTCAAGGGGCTGGAGCAACTCCCTTATGAGGAGATGTTAAAAATATCTGAGGATTTTTAGTTAAGTTAAAAAAGGTGAGTCAGGGAAGACAGAGGAATATAAAATTGTGCATGGTGTGGAGAAAGTAGACAGGAGGATGTTTTTCTCCCTCTCTCATAATAGTAGAACCCAGGGTCATCCACTGGAGCAAAAGGATGGGAGATTCAGGACAGATAAAAGGAAGTCCTTCTTCACACAGTGCATAGTTAAATTATGGAATTCACTACCACCAGTTGTACTACCAACTTGGATGGCTTGGAGGGAGGGACAAATACCTGGAGGAGAAGGCTATCCATGGCAACTAGTCCTGGTGGCTATATATTTCCTCCAGTATCACAGGCAGTATGCCTCTGAATACCAGTTGCTGAAGAACATGAGCAATAGTGGTAGTGGGGAGAATGGTGGTGGTATCTGTGGTCATGTCCTGCTGTGGGGCTCCTATTGGAACATTTGGTTGGCCAAAGTTTAATCACAATGCTGGATGGGATAGTCCTATCATCTGGCCCAGCATGGCGGTTCTTCTTATAGTCCTAAGATGAATAGATAGAAAGGATTTTGTACACCCCATGCATCACATTATATGCATCACACCAAACCCCTGTATACCTCATGATCCACTCTGCAAAGCCTGAGAAGAGTACGCCTCTCTCTTGATCTTGTGTACTATGTGTGCACACCCCATATAAGAAGGTGTGCACCATTGTATAAGGTCAACAACTCATCTAGTCCACCATACTGCTTCTCACAGTGGCCAACCAAATGCCTTCAGTTATCACAAATTTATGGAACTCGCTCTAGTACCTATTTGCACCTTGGCTTGCATTCAGGTGCCAGGGAAATTCTCTCCCCTTTGCCCATGAACTTAACGATGTTTGATCAATCTGTATTATGCCGCTAGGGTTTTATTATAGGTTCTGGGTTGACCCTTCATTACTTGATGTGAACATTGCTTGAAACTGATGTTGTAAACTGCCCTGGGGATTATGATTGGGTAGGGACATTTTCAGTAAATATCATATTAATAAAAGTAAAGGAACATCCACTAAGGATGGAGTTGTTGTTCAGTCATTAAGTCGTGTCCGACTCTTCGTGACCCCATGGACCATAGTATGCCAGGCCTTCCTGTCCTCCGCTCTCTCCCAGAGTGTGCTCAAGTCCATATTCATTGCATCGGTGATGCTATCTAGCCATCTCATCCTCTGCCGTCCCCTTCTTCTTTTGCCTTCAATCTTGCCCAGCATCAGGGTCTTTTCCAGGGAGTTTTCTCTTCGCATTAGGTGACCAAAATATTTGAGCTTCAGCTTCAGTATCTGTCCTTCCAATGAGCACGCAGGGTTGATTTCCTTTAGGATGGACTGATTTGACCTCCTTGCAGTCCAGGGGACTCGTAAGAGTCTTCTCCAGCACCACAATTTGAAAGCATCAATTCTATGGCATTCAGCCTTCCTTATATTCCAGTTCTCACAGCCATATGTTGCTACTGGGAAAACCATAGCTTTGATTATATGAATCTTTGTTGGCAAGGTGACATCTCTGCTTCTTACTATGCTGTCTAGGTTTGCCATAGCTTTCCTCCCAAGCATCTTTTAATTTCATGGCTACAGTCACTGTTGGTGGTGATCTTGGAGCCCAAGAAAATAAAATCTGTCACAGCTTCCATTTCTTCCCCTTCTATATGCCAGGAAGTGATGGGGCCAGATGCCATGATCTTCATTTTTTTAATGTTGAGTTTCAAACCAGCTTTTGCACTCTCCACTTTCACCCTCAACAAGAGGCTCTTTAGATCCGCTTCACTTTCTGCCATTAGGGTGGTATTGTCTGCATATCTGAGGTTGTTGATAATTCTCCCGGCAATCTTAATTCCTACCTTTCATTCATCCAACCCGGCGTTTCTCATGATGTACTCTGTATATAAATTGAATAAGGAGGGCAACAATATACAGCCTTGTTGTACTCCTTTCCCAATTTTGAACCAATCGGTTGTTCCATGTCTGGGTCTTACTGTTGCTTCTTGACCCTCGTACAGGTTTCTCAGGAGACAGGTAAGGTGGTCTGGTGCTCCCATCTCTTTAAGCATTTGCCACAGTTTGTTGTGATCCACACAATCAAAGGCTTTAGCATAGTCAATGAAGCAGAAATAGACGTTTTTCTGGAATTCTCTTGCTTTCTCCATGATTCAGCAAATGTTGGCCATTTGATCTCTAGTTCCTCTGCCTCGTCGAAACCCCGCTTGTACTTCCGGTACTTCTCAGTTCACATACTGCTGAAGCCTAGCTTATAGAATTTTGAGCATAAGCTTGCAGGCATGTGAAATGAGCGCAATTGTACGGTAGTTTGAACACTCTTTGGCATTGCCCTTCTTTGGAATTGGAATGTAAACTGACCTTTTCCAGTCTTGTGGCCACTGCTGAGTGTTCCAAATTTGTTGGCATATTGAGTGCAGCACTTTAACAGCATCCTCTTTTAGGATCTTAAATAGCTCAGCTGGAATACTGTCATCTCCGCTAGCTTTGTTGTTACTAATGCTTCCTAAGGCCCACTTGACTTCACTCTCGAGGATGTCCGGCTCAAGTTCAGTGAACGCACTATCATGGCTATCAGGGACATTCAGATCTCTCCTGTATAGTTCTTCTGTATATTCTTTCCACCTCTTCTTAATCTCATCTGCTTCTGTTAGATCCCTGCCTTCTTTCTCCTTTATCAAGCCCATCTTTCACAAAACGTTCCCTTGAGATCTCTGATTTTCTTGAAAAGATCTCTAGTCTTTCCCATTCTATTGTTTTCCTCTATTTCTTTGCATTGTTCATTTAAGAAGGCCTTCTTGTCTCTCCTTGCTATTCTCTGGAACTCTGCATTCAGTTGGATATATTTTCCCCTTTCTCCCATGCTTTTCGCTTCCCTTCTTTCCTCAGCTACTTGTAAAGCCTCATCAGACAGCCACTTTGCTTTCTTGCATTTCTGTTTCTTTGGGATGGATTGAGTTGCTGCCTCCTGAACAATGTTACAGACCTCTGTCTATAGTTCCTCAGGCACTCTCTATCAGGTCTAATCCTTGAAATCTATTCCTCACCTCCACTGTATATTCTTAAGGGATATGATTTAGGTCATACCTGAATGGTTTCGTGGTTTTCCCTATGTTCTTCAATTTAAGCCAAAATTTTGCAACGAGAAGCTCATGATCTGAGCCACAGTCAGCTCCAGGTCTTGTTTTTACTGACTGTATAGAGCTTCTCCATCTTTGGCTGCAAAGGACATAATCAATCTGATTTCGATATTGACCATCTGGTGATGTCCATGTGTAGAGTCTCCTTTTGTGCTGTTGGAAAAGAGTGTTTGCTATGATCAGCGTGTTCTCTTGGCAAAACTCTATTAGCCTTTGTCCTGCTTCATTTTGTACACCAAGGCCATGCCTGCCTGTTATCCCGGTGATTTCTGGACTTCCTACTTTAGCATTCTAATCCCCTATGATGAAGAGGACATCTTTTTTTGGTGTTAGTTCTAGAAGGTGTTGTAGGTCTTCATAGAACCGATCAACAGCTTCTTCGGCCTCAGTGGTTGGGGCATCGACTTGAATTACTGTGATGTTGAATGGTTTGCCTTGGATTCCTACTGAGATCATTCTATCATTTTTAAGATTGTACCCCAGTACTGCTTTTCCCACCCTTTTGTTGACGATGAGTGCTACTCCATTTCTTCTAAGGGATTCTTGCCCACAGTAGTAGATATAATGGTCACCTGAATTAAATTCGCCCATGCTTGTCCATTTTAGTTCACTGATTCCCAAGATGTCAATGTTCAGTCTTGCCATCTCATGTTTGACCACCTCCAGCTTACCTTGCTTCATTGATCTTACATTCCAGGTTCCTAAACAATATTGTTCTTTACAGCATCGGACTTTCTTTTCACCACCAGACACATCCACAGCTGAGTGTCCTTTCGGCTTTGGCCCAGCCGCTTCACTCTTTCTGGCGCTACTTGGAAATTCCCTCTGCTTTTCCCCAGTAGTATATTGGACACCATCTGACCTGACTGAGGGGCTCATCTTCCAGTGTCATATCTTTTAGCCTTATGTTACTTTCCATGGGGTTTTCTTGACAAGAATACTGGAGTGGGTTGCCATTTCCTTCTCCAGTGGAACACATTTTGTCAGAACTCTCTGCCATGACGTGTCTGTCTTGGGTGGCCCTGCATGGCATAGCTTATGGCTTCACTGAGTTACGCAAACCCCTTCACCACAACAAGGCAGTGATCCATGAAGGGGCTGGATCAGGATGGACAAGTTGGTCTTAATTCAATCCATGTCACTTTTGCACATGACCAAGAAAAATACAGTTCTGTCCAATTTTCACGTGCATGTACAGATATTTATTTCTAAAGAATCTGCAAAAAAAATCCTCTTGTTTTAAGTCGGGATGTCAGAGAAATCCACAACAGAGTCAAATGAATCCAACCTGTAGATTCCATGGAGGAAGGGCTTTCCCTCTGTCGGGCAGATTCTGTGAACTTGTGGACCGGTTTTCTAACTTTCCCAAATTTTGCGCAAATTTCATCATAGAAAAATATCCCCTGCCCCCAATATATGCATTTTCCCTATAGGCTAAAGCATGAAAATGCACATTTGGGGGTTATGTGTGCATTTTCTCAAGTGCAAATTTGTACAAAGTTGGAAACAAAAAAATCTGATTCCGTCAGTGAGAGGATGATGGAATGAAAGGTGCCTGAAGAGATGGAATGGATTTTACACAATCCATTCATCCCTAGTTTTAAATACTTACAAGTCTATGAGAAGGTCCATGGGCTACATTTTAAGGTCCACTCCCAGCTTTGTTTTATACTTTTTGACCACTTGAACCAGCAACAATGCTTGGTACCTTCTGCCTTATGCATTGAAAATGCATCTGAAAATGCATGCCTCTGAAAGCATGGTGTAGCCCTCCTTCCCATAGTCATTGTACAGAAAAAAACTGACTGCCCTCATGCACCACTGCTCCCAGGGAGACTTTTGGGTGCATTTTCAATGCTCATGGCAGGAGCCATGCTTTGTAGCCACTCTAAGCAGCAAGAAACTTTTTTTAAAAACGTAATTGGTCCTTAAAGCAGGAATGTGGATTCCAGAGTCAACCCCATTGTGATCTGCACATCAGCTGAGTTTGGTCTGGAATGTGGATGCCCCAAACTCCCAAAGCATCCCTAACATCAGCTTTGTTCTCTATAACACTGCATCTTCTGCTAAAGCAGAAGAATAGGACCTGACTTCTAGTTGGGAATGAGCATTAGAAATGGAAGTGAAAAATGATGGATGTGAGAGGACAATTCTCGAGTTCAGACTGATGGGGCCTATGCCTTGGCATTTTTGTCCTTGTGTTATTTCTTCATGAAAAACACACACACAGCCACTTCCTTTTAAAACTATGATTCTTCTGATACCTGTATGGACTTATTATCTCTGGTTTAATTTTTTTTAAAAAAAATACTCACTTGAATATGAAATTTCTTCCTGCTTTGCAAAGATCCATCATCCAACCATCCTCCCTTGCTCTCTCTTACCGGGTGTGCATGCAGGTAGGAACAATTCAAGCAAATCTTGGCAGCTGGCACATTTGCTAATTTGCCCTCCTGACCCTAAACAGGTGAGAGACAGTGAGCCTAGAGAGCTCTGCCTCAAATCTTTTGACGCAACAGCTGGGCATATTTCACGCACAACTCACGTTTGCTGTGCATCTGGTTTCCTTTAATTGGAAAACAAAATATGAAGACTGGGGAGGGGGGAGGGTTGGGAAGAGGATTTCTTTCCAATGAGAGGAAAAATGAAGGATAATATCAACTGTTCTGCTTTCCGTCAAACTCCCCCATTTCCTTTATATAACCTTTTTAGTCACTAATTAATTAAATTGAAAAGGGAAGGAAAATTAGAAAGCACTAGCTAGCAATTTCAGTCATATCACTATGTGGAATGGTATCCCTGCAATGCATTGTGGGAGAGAGATTGTCCAAAACTACTGCTGAAATATTTTAAGCCTTCATCACCACAGAATCCCTCTTCACCCAGAGACACCCTAGCCTGGTCCATCATTGTCCTGCCTGCACTTTCGTTGGACGTTGAAAAGAAAAAAAAATGTTCAAAGAATAAGACTTTCATGCTCCCCTTTTCCATGTCGAACACTTTCAACTCCTGATTTCAAAGTGCCACCCAGTTGGTATTCAAAGGCCTGTGGACTCGTAGGGGGTGAGAGACGGGAGTTAGGAGAGTGGAGGGGGGGAGGTTGCACTACAAAGCACCTTCACATTGAGAACCTTATATATCCAGCCCAGAGATAACAAATGGTAATGAAAACTTGAGCAGCTATCAATAATCCTGCCAATTTATGAAAGGGCCATCAAGAAGTGCCTTTCTCTCTTTCCATGCTCTCCTCAAACTGGGAATTCCAGTGCGTTGGCTTAGATATTTTTTAAAAGTCTAATTGATATTTCAAGTGTTATTTCTCCCTCTTTTCCCATTACAACCAGGTGGGAGGGAAGCAGGAAAGAGTGGGTGAGCGAGAAAACCAAATCTCATATAACTTGGATAGGAAGTTCCAAGCAGAATCTGAAAAATGCTGCCTTGCCCTGGTTGAGTATTCATCTATACCCCCTTCTCTCTCTCTTTCTCTCTCTTTTCCCCCTCTCCTTTTTATCTGCCTGCCCACAAGATTTGGAACACCATTAATTGGTCCTCAGGGAAGCCGACAGGCCGAGGCTTTTATGACTGGATTTCTTTGTATTGTACACATGTGGTTATCTCTCAGGAGATAAACAAAGAAGAAGGGAGAGCAAAAGAAAACAGGCAAAAAAAGTGTGGAAAAAGTGGGGAATTTGTATAAGTCTAAACACAAAACAGACCACTGTTTCCCTCCCTTCCCACAAAAGTCATTGTTTCATGCTTTAAATAACGTGACATAAAAATGTGCCACCCCCTGCCCCTCTCATCTGCTTAACTTAATCTGCTTTCCCTGATTGCTACAGGCTCCTCTTCAGAGGAATTCCACCTCCTATTAGAAATCAAACAGCCTGGCTCCTTTTTGGCACCCCTCCTTCCCGCCTTCTCCTCCTCCCTCTCCCTTCCCAACAAAAGATAGAGGTGGTCGTTCTGGGGAAGATAAAAAGAATAGTTGATCATAAGAGCTAACCTAGAGCCAACACTGTGGTCTTTCGTCCCTTCAGCAGTTTCTAAAGCCCTAAGCAGCTGCAGCTACCTTCTCTTGGATTGCAACATCAGGAGGACTGGGCGTACCGTCCAAAACACCTTTTATTTCTCACAGGTAGGGATGGGAAAACCAGGGATGTTCAAGCTCCCCAAATTGTCTGAGCTTCACTTTGAAGCTTGGTTTGGTTCACTCCCATTTTTTGTTTGCAGCATGTTTATCAGTTTGTTGAAATGTGGAAAATGTGCATTTTGGACAGGAAAAGTGCACGTTTCTCTGTGCATTTTTCAAAAGTGCACACTTTACCCCCCGGGAATATATATGTATATGTGTGTGTGTGTGTGTGTGTGTATGTATACGTATACGTATACATATACATATATATATATATATATATGCATTTTTCAAACATGATTACAAGTTCGAAGAATGTTCAAATGTTTTTCCAAAAAATGTGCTCCCATTCACATTCAGGGTTGCAGACAGAGGCAAGTTTGAATGATTTGCGAACTGAAATGAAATTCTCATATATCCCTAATTACAGATTTTCCCCTAAGAGCACCCCCTTTTTCAGAAGGAAAATGGCAATTGCTTTTGTTTTGATTCACAGATATTTGAACCACTTGGCTTCATTTCTTTGTTAGGCCCAGTTCCCACAAACAAACAAAAAATCAGCATTGGTCATGTTCAACCTAATCAAGAAGTGATTTGATTATGTTGTACAGTGCCAGATCAACTGAACCACATGGTGATATAATATGTCCTACCACTTCACAGGCTGGAAATCCATCTGGCCATGTGATGGAGCAATTAAACAGCCACTTTCCCACATAACCGGCTGTAGTGTGCGGTCAGGGACTATCAGTATGGCAAGGGCCAGTGTTTGGTTGTATGCATAAGAGCCCCTTTCTTCTTGCTTGGGTCAGACTCATAAATAAACAGATTATTGGTCCATGCTGAGGCTCTGATGAATCCAAACCCTCTTTTGGAAAGTCCTAAGGAAATATGTTGTGCTTCTGGTGAAATGTACTGCATTTCACTTGGCTGACTTATTTACATCCATGAACACCGTGTGTTGTTGTGAAACCTACCTTCTCATGATGTTAGAACCCTTTTGTGCCAACCTATCTGTATCTCAGTGTATTTCGCAATCTAATGCAAATTACAATGCTACCTTTCATTCAAATACATGTTCACTGGAATTACTCAGAGGTTAGACAATGTTAACTCTACTAGTTCTATTTTATGGTGGAATAACAGGTGACCATAAGAACATAACAAGAGCCATGTTGTATCAGGCCAAAGGTCCATCTAATCCAGGCTTCTCTTCACATAGTGGCGAAACAGTTGCCTGGGGAAATGCATGAGTAGGGCATAAGTGCAACAGCACCCTCCCACTCATGTTCTCCATCAACGGGTGTACAGAGGCATACTGCCACTAGTACTGGGGTTAGCATATAGCCATCAAGAGTAGTAGCCATTGATAGCCTTCTCCTCTATTAATTTGTCTGATCCCCTTTTACAGCCATCCAAATTGGTGGCCATCACAATGTCTCATGAAAGTGAATCCCATTGTTTAACTATGCCCTGGTTGAAGAAGTACCTCCTTTTATTTGTCCTGAATCTCCCACCATTTAACTTCACTGGATAATCCTACTGGGTGCTAGTATTATTAGAGAGGCAGAACAATGTTTTCCTATCCAGTTTCTATCCACCTTGCATAATTTTGTACACCGCCATCATATGAAACACATGCATACATGTGAACAATTAAGTGTTTAAAGCTTTAAGATGGAGTGGGCAATGTATTTATTTATTTATTGCATTTACATCCTGCCTTTTTTCCTCCAAGGAACCCAAGGCGACTTACATGGTCCTCCTCCTCTCCATTTTATCCTCACAACAACAACCCTGTGAGGTAGGCTGAGCTGAGAGTCTGTGACTGGCCCAAAGTCACCCAGTGAGCTTCCATGGCTGAGTGGGGACTAGAACCCAGATCTCCCAGCTCCCAGTCCAACACTCTCACCACTACACTACACCGGCTCTATTTAAGCCCTGGTTGTAGGCAGTACTGGGTGGTGGGTCTGGGGCTTCACCTGTGTGCTCACATTTACACGTACGTGCACATACACACGAACACGCACACACACAGGACAGGATTGCTGGAGATACAGAGTGCTAGAGCCTCTTCCCACCACCCCACCACCCCCAGTGATTCCGATGCAGCCAGGATCATTTATTTTCCTGCTGCTGTTTTTATTATTTATTGTTACATTTATATCCCACTTTTTCCCCCCTTGCAAGAAAGTCAAGGTGGCTTACATTCTCCTCCTCCTCTCCATTTTACCCTCACAACAACCCTGTGAGGTAGGTTAGGCTGCGAGTCAGTGACTGGTCCAAAGTCACCCAGTGAGCTTCATGGCTGAGTGGAGAGACCAGTACCCAGATCTCCCGAGTCCCAGTCCAACACTGTAAGCACTACACCACACCAGTTCTTCTAGCACTGGCTCTAGCGGTGGAGATCCTGGCCACATCACGATTGAGTTTGCTAGAGAAGAGGCTGCAATTGGATGACTGCCCCATGCATTCCTTCTCCAGCTAATCAGGCTCCCAGTTGCTTTGGAACTCTTGGCCAATAAAAAAGCTAACTTTGAACTAGGACTTTCCAGGCCTGAACATACATAGGAATTCTCCTTGTACTGAGTCAGACCACAGGACCATCTAACGCAGTACTTCCCACTCCAGCTGGCAGCAACTTTCCAAGGTCTTGGACAATGGTCTTTCCTAGTCTTGCTACTTTAAGTCTTTCTTTAACTGGAGATACAGAGAATTGAACCTGGGACCTTTGTTTACATGAACTTCAAGCTATTTTAAACAATAATGTCAGCAGGATAGGAAAAGTGATAGCTATCTTTCAGGACTAAGGTGCCCCTTAACAACATCCACTTGGATCAATGTGTGTACAGTATGTTGGCTTATGTGGCAGGTCTAGGGATGTATGAGAAATTCGTTTCAGTTCGGTTTTGATCAGGATTTTACCCAGTTCACATCTTCTGGACTGAGCATGGACTCAGACACAATCTTCAGTCAAAGCCCATACATATCCAAGCTTGCAATGTGATTCACGGACACCCCCCCCCAAAAAAAAAAGAACATCACTGGACAGCATTCAAACATTAAAAAAGGAGTACATTTCAAAAATGAGTACTTTTCAAAATGAGTACATTTCAGAATGAGTACAGTTAAAAATGAGTACATTTCAAAAATGAGTACATTCCAAAATGAGTACATTTCAGAATGAGTATGTTTAAAAATGAGGATGTTTCAAAATGAGTAGATTTCAGAATGAGTATGTTTAAAAATGAGTACCTTTAAAAATGAATACATTTCAAAAATGCAAGCAATTGATACATAGATTTCAAAAAAATACGCACAAAAATAAGCACAGATTATCATGCAAAAAGAAAAAAGCTAAGTTCACAAACTGAAAAGGACTTGACTTGAGTTGGAATGAGCTTCAAGATGGAATTTGGAGAACTTTGGTGAGCTCTGGATTTGCTGATTCTCACATAGAGTTGGTGTGGGCACCTGGTTAGGTCCAGGAGCCCAATGAACTCCCCCCACACCTGTGCTGGCAAGCCATACTCACCGAGTCCTTTCCCCCACTCACTTGTATTTTTGCATATGTGGGCCATTCATAGTCCCCTTTTGCACATAACTAGATGTGCACATGGGCCGCGGTGGCTTAGTGGTTAAGACGCTGAATTGCAGACCGGAAGGTCAGCAGGACAGCAGTTCGAGACCCGAGTGCCGCGTGACGGAGTGAGCTCCCGTCTTCAGTCCCAGCTCCTGCCAACCTAGCAGTTCAAAAGCAAGAAATTGCAAGTAGATAAATAGGTACCGCCTCGGCGGGAAAGGTAACAGCGCTCCGTGCACCTCGGTGTTCAGTCATGCCGGCCACATGACCACGGAAGCGTCTTCGGACAGCGCTGGCTCTTCGGCTTAGAAACGGGGATGAGCACCGCACCCTAGAGTCGGACACGACTGGTTGGGGACACCTTTACCTTTACTTTTTTTAGATGTGCACATATTTTGTGAGCACCATTTTCCCATAAAACAGCGCTCATGGCACTCACCAGCAGCTCCCTGGTGAGTCCGGGCGACTCAGCGAGCATGTGTCCAGTGAGGGGGGGCAGGGCCTGGCCAGGTGCCCAGCAAAATGGGGGGGTGCCCATCCATCCCTATTCACACATCCCTAGGAAGGTAGGAAGTGATTTGGATAGAAGACCATAGGTGTCAGACACCTCTGTCATTTCCTGCCATGTGACTAATCAGCAAGTTTGCATTGCAATCTTGACCTCAGTTTTCACTTATAGGCAGCTAATGCATCAAAAATATATCTTGCAAGGGGATCAACCTATCATAGACCTATATCATCAATGTAACCTTACCAGAAAAGATGTGGGATACTTACTCTCTGCAGGTAGCGCTAACTCCACTTTTGCCCACAATTGCTTTATTAGTACAATGTAATTAGCTTCCTGGTATTGTTGTTGTTGTTGTTGTTGTTGTTATTATTATTATTATTGGCATCCTTTAATCAAGATCTCCTCTGCCTTCAATAGCAGTCAGCAGCTAAGCCACCACTGTGGTGAGTTTCAAGAGAATTATAATCCTTTCAAGCCATTTCCACAGAAGCACATTTCATGTGTATGGAGGTGGAAGGTGGGAGGGGAATAACCTTGGGAAAAACCACAATTATAAACAGCTGCAGCCTGCATTAAATGTAATTATGATTGATTCCTATAAATAATTCTTTGTGTAAATTTCCACTTAGGCAAGATTTGCTGTTTGGGTGCAGATGAAAAAAAAAATGCTGTGTTACATGATTATCTGCCTTTATTATTATTATTATGAAAAAAATAGTTTTTGTTCAGATACAGGGAAGGAAATAAGGAAGGAAGAGCTGTTTTACTAGCAACAGTAGTGGGAAATGGGAGTTTTGCCCAAAACAAATAGTTTCCAGACCAATCTTATCTATCAATATTGAGCTTAGAGATTTGTGCAACCCCATTAAGAAAATCCTTTAGGCTTATTGAAACACCTAGGAAAGTTCTCAAGGTCTTTTGAAATTCTTAGTGGGTGATCCTACAGTCACTGGGGGGCATCCCAGGGACATAGGATTTTACAACCCCCCTTCCCATAGCCACAGGCACTGCCATGACTTTGGGAAAGGGACTCCAAAATATGATCCCCCCCCCCAGGCCCCCTCACAGCTGCTGTGGAAAGAACCACCCTGGCTGCTTTCAGAGGTTGCAAGAACAGCCTTGGAGGACCTCAGAGAGGTCCAAAAAGGGATGTTCCAGTAGGCAAAAAGGGAAGATGAAGGGAAGGGAGGGGAGGGAAGGGGAGGGGAGGAAAGATGAGAGGCCAGGATACACTGAATCCTATGGCCTCTCCAGACCCAACCTAGCCCCCAACAGCATGCCTCCACTAGATGGGCTCAGAGGCCCATCTAGCGAGAAAGAAAGGTGAACAGGGAGGTAAAAAATGCCTCTGTTGCTCTTCCCGCCCTGCCAGCAGCAGCCCATCTGGGGACTGGATAGGGATGTACGGACTGTGTAAAATCCTCTCCGTCTGTGTTTCACAGATTGTCAGGCACCTTTTGCTCTGTTGTCTGCTCACAGACAGATCAGATGTGGATACATTTTTTGTTTTTGCTTTTTTTGTCATGCAGAAAAATACATACATAATTACGTAAGTATTTGCATAATTTACCTTAGTAAATAACATTTAGCATATCGTCCCCCATTCTATTCAAAATTTCCTCAGCAGAACTTGCATATTTTCCTACGAATGTATATGCATACATTTTGGGAAAGTAAAATAAAAATAAAAATCTGAAAGTCCACGGACTTTGTGCAGGCTGAGGGGGGTGCTCTGCAGCGGATTGCGCAGGTCAGATTCGTACAAATGCAAGCTCATTTTAGTCTGTCTCGAATTTCTCCCTAGGACTGGAAACTCAGAAGCCTCTGAGTTTGAAGGATTCCATCTAACATGGAAGTTTTCAAAACCAGGGATAGACAATTGCGAGTGGACAGGGGAGAAATGACGAGACAACACCAATCAATTTGGGATAAACAGGGCCACATTTATTGATAGATTACAATCTTCGAAGAAAGCACCGGTGGGCACATTACCAACAAAACAACATGACAGGTGTAGAGTGAGGCATTCATTGTCTGTGGCGAGGCGTCCGTCCTCACCCACCCATCGGACATACCCAGTTCTGGGCTGGGAGACCTTCCCCTGTCACCCCCCCTTGAGCCACAGAACCCGAGTGGGTGAGGAGGGTTGGCCTCAAAGGTAAGCCGTATCTCCCAACTGGGGCCACAAAACCCTGAGCCGGAAGCCTCGGGCCTTACCAGTCACCTGAAATGGTGCCTACGAATGCTCACCTGTCCACTCCCCCAGTGGAGAGCCCGCCCGGAGCCGCCAGTGCAGCTATGTGACCAGAAGTTCGTATCGTTGGGTGCTAGCTTAACGTATGCAGCTCAGTATTGGAACTGCAGTGCGAAGTAGGCAAAAAAACCCAAAGCCTGACCAATGCGGCTAGGAGCCAAAATTCCTACTCGGCCCCCAAAATAGGATGACCAGTAAACAACCCGCACTGCAATAAGGGCGGGAGGAAGGGAGCTGGAATAGCCGGAATGAAGAGGCTGCGGGGCAGCACGGCCTAAATAGTGGCCGGCTTGACCCACCCCTTGGTGACCCCAGGAGTCCTTGGTGACCCCAGGAGTCACCCCTTGGTGACCCACCCCTTGTCCCATCCTCCCCCCGCCACCCGCAACAGCCCCCCCCCGCGGCCAGGCAAGCCGGGCGCGGGGTGAGGGCACATCTGTTGATTTTGGTTTCTCTCATTTTCTCAGGCTTACGGCCATCAAGTGCAGAGTGATTATCTTCACCTCTGTGCTCCTCCCGCTCAGCATTTTAGATAGACAGGCATTTTTTTTGCCTGTCTAGCTGGGCCTCTGTGGAGCGCGAGGGAGGGAGGATGGGAAGACCTAGGGATACAGTGTAAGCTGGCCTCCACAGTCCCCTCCTCACCCATTGGCATGCTCCCTTTCCTTCCTTTGCAACCTTTGAGAGGCAGCTGGCATGGTTCTCTCCTTGCTGGCTGTGAGGGGGAGGGGAAGGGGAGCTCGGATTCCTGGCTCCAAAGTCTGAACATTGTCTTTGACCCCAGATTCAGGAATCCAAACTATCCTGGGGCCCCCCTCCCTGACTCTGTCTAAGGGTCATAGGATTACTCTCTTAGTTATAATGCATATTCGTATTTGTATTATTGCACACCACCTGGATATGTTATACATGACAGGTAGCATAGAAATTCTTTAAAATCAAAAAATAAATCAAATTTAAAAACTCACAGAAAAAGAAGCTATGGGGGAAAAACATTATTAGACTCTAGTACTTCTTTTGTCTGCCTGAAGTTTGTATTTGCGTATTTGTTTAAATTGAGAAAGGTATGTCAACTTACACTATTGTTCTCTTGGTCTGGCAGGCTATATGGAATGTAAACTGCTGCAATGAGAAAAGCTGCTAAGTCTGTTCTTATTCAAAAGGGTTAATTCAAATGAAGGTATGTGTTTTTTATAATCAGATAAGTCACATATTAAGTCACAATTATCAGACAATCATATTGCCCACTGGTAGTTTCTGATTCCCATATTCTTCAATGGCCCTTCCTTCCTTCCTTCCTTCCTTCCTTCCTTCCTTCCAGATTTGAACTTTTTAAACTTGCAGTAATAAATCACTGAACAATAGAAAGTGTACCACAAAATATTCAGGTTAATTTCCCTTTGTTTTAATTCTAGTGAGCATCTTTTTTGCCCTATATGAGAGAAAGAAAACAATTTAGCACTTAGCAACAACAACAACAAAATCGGTAGAGCACTTTTGCACAATACCATCTGATTTCCATAAATTGTCTGCAGGGCTTTGTGCATTAAGATTTTTCTTCCTAAAAATGTTTATGGAAATAGGTTATTATGCCTGCTACTAACAGTGAGCAATTTGTTCCTATTAAAGGAGTTCTTATTCTAAATAGTTAGGAAATAAACACCCATTTCTGAAGCCATCCTAAATCTGAACAATGCCTGGGTTTGTGATCTACCTTCTGCATATATTATATGGGAATAAATCATCATTAACTATTCCAGTGCTAACTTGTCTTGTAATCAAATTAATGAGAATTGTAATGAGAATAAGGCTCACTGAGAGACCTGCAGTGGTCCTCATACACTCCTCTTCCACACATCATGCCTTCCACACACTTCTTCCCTTGCCTTCTATACATTTTTGATACGTACCCTGTCTTGTTAATTGTGTATTTGGAAGCCAGGGCCACAGATGGCCTTCATTCTGTATCACAAGCATTGCTTGACCAGTGACCAAGTAGATAGTGGCATCTCCTGCTTCTATTTATCTCCACTACTGTTGTCTGGGCCAGAGTGAGAGGTGGGTGAACAAGCAGGTTCCAATGCTTTGGGATGTGCCAACAAGCAATGTTCATGTTCAGCCAGATTCTCCAAACACCAGCTCACTGCTCGTCTCTGCTCGATTCACTCTTGTGGTTGCAATCTCTGCTTGTTTTGCACAAATGGTGAAAATTGCGCAAAATGAACATCATCAAACATGAAAGTTGTGCAAAAAATGCCAATCTCAAATTTGTGCAAATGTCCCAAGTGGTGCAAATTTCCCCCATAGACTGAAGCATGAAATGGCACTTTGTAAAGTTGCACAATTGCAAACTCTCCTCTTGTCAAAATGCGCATATTCTTTTGAATGCCAAGAATCTGATAACATTTTCAGAGAACACGTTCTGCTGCTCATGCTTGTGTTTGGGCTTGCCAAGAGGGCATGCTCACATGATCACCAGCTCCCCCCTCCCCTTGGAGTCCGCAGACTACCATGCTTGCCTGACTTGATGCGTGCTGAGTCGGGCAAGTGTGATGGGCCCCTAAGAACATAAGAGGAGCCTTGCTGGATCAGACCAAGGGTCCATCTAGTCCTGCTCCAGTTGGACTCCTCCCCACCCCCCACCCCAGGGCTAACTGACATCCATGGCCCTGTGGGGAAGAAGTAGTGAGGGAGCAGGCAAAGCGAACATCAGGGGCAGCTCCAGTTGGACTGCCCCTCCTTTGGGAGATGAGAGGGGGGAACAGAGCCATCCCACCAGCCCTGCTGACAGTCTACCTAATTCTTTTTTCTCCCCTCCCCATTGCCTTTTCCTTGTGTGTCATGACTTTTTTAGATGGTAAGCCTGCGGGCAGGGACTGTCTTCTTTGTTCATTGATTGTAAGCTGCGCCAGGAGCCTTTTTTGGCTACGGAGCGGGATAAAAACACAATAAATACATACATACATACATACATACATACATCCCTAGTAATGGTGAAGAGGAGGAGCAAGTCATGGGTATGCTTGTCAGTGTGCCCCAGTTGTGGTGTGGGCACTTTAGAGATGCCCAACCATGCCTACCATTAATGCTGGCCCTGCTCACACAGTGGTGGGATGTAAACAGTAGGGTCCCTCCAAGATCTGTATTGGGACCAATGGTTTTTAACTTGTCATACATGATCTGGAGTAAGGGTGCTGGAGAAATTCATGACAAACTAAAATGAGCTGGACTTTCTAAGAATCCAACCTGCAGAATCCACTGCAGAGTGACCCCCTCAGGCCACACAGAATCCGTGGCCTCTCAAGTCATTTTTTTAGCTTTCCCCAAATGTATGCATATTTATTCATAGGAAAATATGCAAGTAACTGCTGAGGAAAAGTTGAGTGGAATGGGGGACAATGTGCTAAATGTTATGTACTAAGGTGAGTTCTGTAAATTGTTACAAAACCTCTTCCAAAATTATTTGCCTAGTTCTGTTTTCCACATGATGAAAAAAAAATGCATTCATCTGTGAGTGGACAACAGAACAAAAGGTGCCTGAGAATCTGTGAAACACAGACAGAGCAGATTTTACACAGTCCGTACATCCCTAATCTGGAGTTATATGGAATCAGGGTGAGCAGTGAGGTGGCCAGGTTTGCTGATGACTTATTTAGGGGACTGTAAAGAGTAGGAATCCCCTTCATGGATCACTGCCTTGTTGTGGCGAAGGGGCTTGCATAACTCATTGAAGCCATAAGCTATGCCGTGCAGGGCCACCCAAGACGGACAGGTCATGGCGGAGAGTTCTGACAAAATGTGGTCCACTGGAGAAGGAATGGCAACCCACTCCAGTATTCTTGCCAAGAAAACTCCATGGAATGTAGATTCACAAAGCTAAAAGATATGATGCTGGAAGATGAGCCCCTCAGGTAGGAAGGTGTCCAATATACTACTGGGGAAGAGCAGAGGGAATTTCCAAGTAGCGCCAGAAAGAGGGAAGTGGCTGGGCCAAAGCCAAAAGGAGACTCAGCTGTGGATGTGTCTGGTGGTGAAAAGAAAATCCGATGCTGTAAAGAACAATATTGTTTAGGAACCTGGAATGTAAGATCAATGAATCAAGGTAAGCTGGAGGTGGTCAAACATGAGATGCAAGACTGAACATCGACATCTTGGGATCAGCGGACTAAAATGGACAAGCATGGGCGAATTTAATTCAGGTGACCATTATATCTACTACTGTGGGTAAGAATCCCTTAGAAGAAATGGAGTAGCACTCATAGTCAGCAAAAGGGTGGGAAAAGCAGTACTGGGGTACAATCTCGAAAATGATGGAATGATCTCAGTACAAATCCAAGGCAAACTATTCAACATCACAGTAATTCAAGTCAATGCCCCAACCACTGAGGCCAAAGAAGCTGAAGTTGATCGGTTCTATGAAGACCTACAACACCTTCTAGAACTAACACCAAAAAAAGATGTCCTCTTCATCATAGGGGATTGGAATGCTAAATTAGGAAGTCAAGAAATCACTGGGATAACAGGCAAGCATGGCCTTGGTGTACAAAATGAAGCAGGACAAAGGCTAACAGAGTTTTGCCAAGAGAACACGCTGATCATAGCAAACACTCTTTTCCAACAGCACAAGAGGCGACTCTACGCATGGACATCACCAGATGGTCAATATCGAAATCAGATTGATTATGTCCTTTGCAGCCAAAGATGGAGAAGCTCTATACAGTCAGTAAAAACAAGACCTGGAGCTGACCGTAGCTCAGATCATGAGCTTCTTATTGCAAAATTTCGGCTTAAATTGAAGAACATAGGGAAAACCACTAAACCATTCAGGTATGACCTCAATCATATCCCTTATGAATATACAGTGGAGGTGAGAAATAGATTTAAGGGATTAGACCTGATAGACAGAGTGCCTGAGGAACTATGGACGGAGGTCCATAACATAGTTCAGGAGGCAGCAACTCAATCCATCCCAAAGAAAAAGAAATGCGACAAAGTAAAGTGGCTGTCTGATGAGGCTTTACAAGTAGCTGAGGAAAGAAGGGAAGCAAAAAGCAAGGGAGAAAGGGGAAGATATATCCAACTGAATGCAGAGTTCCAGAGAATAGCAAGGAGAGACAAGAAGGCCTTCTTAAATGAACAATGCAAAGAAATCAAAGAAAACAATAGAATGGGAAAGATTAAGGATCTCTTCAAGAACATCAGAGATCTCAAGGGAACATTTTGTGCAAAGACAGGCATGATAAAGCACCAAGAAGGCAAGGACCTAACAGAAGCAGATGAGATTAAGAAGAGATGGAAAGAATATACAGAAGAACTGTACAGGAAAGATCTGAATGTCCCCGATAGCCATGATAGTGCGGTCAGTCACTGAACTTGAGTCAGACATCCTAGAGGGTGAAGTCAAGTGGGCCTTAGGAAGCATTACTAACAACAAAGCTAGCGGAGATGACAGTATTCCAGCTGAGCTCTTAAGATCCTAAAAGAGGATGCTGTTAAAGTGCTGCACTCAATATGCCAACAAATTTGGAACACTCAACAATGGCCACAAGACTGGAAAAGGTCAGTTTACATTCCAATTCCAAAGAAGGGCAATGCCAAAGAGTGTTCAAACTACCGTACAATTGCGCTCATTTCACATGCCTGCAAGGTTATGCTCAAAATCCTACAAACTAGACTTCAGCATTATGTGAACCGAGAACTACCAGAAGTACAAGCTGGGTTTCAAAGAGGCATAGGAACTAGAGATCAAACCACCAACATTCGCTGAATCATGGAGAAAGCAAGAGAATTCCAGAAAAACGCCTATTTCTGCTTCATTGACTATGCTAAAGCCTTTGATTGTGTGGATCACAACAAACTGGGGCAAATGCTTAAAGAGATGGGAGTACCAGACCACCTTACCTGTCTCCTGAGAAACCTGTACGAGGGTCAAGAAGCAACAGTCAGAACCGTACATGGAACAACCAATTGGTTCAAAATTGGGAAAGGAGTACAACAAGGCTGTAATAACAAAGAGTAGGGATGTCACGAGCGCAGTCTGGGGTTAGGGAATTTGTCGAGCAACCCCCACCCGTGACCCCCAAACTGCACCCACCGAGACACTGTCCTATTTCACCCCCTGCTCGTGCCCGCTCGCAGTCCCCAGTACTCACTGTGAACCTGTTCGGTGAGCACCGCCATTTTCACCCCTTTGATTTCTGCGTAAACCAGGATGTTAAAAAAAATGTGCATATTCAAATATTCACAGATTGGAGCTGGAAAAGCTAAATATGTGCAATATTAGAGGTATAATCAAATGCATATTTGAATATGCACATTTTTTAACTTCCTGTTTTACGCAGAAATCAAAGGAGTGAAAATGGCAGTGCTCACCGAACGGGTTTGCGGTGAGCACTGGGGAATTCACCGAACTCATGGGTGGCTTGAGCACAGGTTCAGGAGGATGGGAGCAGGGGCATTGCTTCGGCGAGTGCCTGGAGAACCTGAACTAGGGTGAGTTCTTACGTCCCTAGTAAAGAGTCACCAAAGGATCTCTCCAAACCAAGGGAATGGGAATTAAAATGGCACATTTGGTTTAGTGTAAGCAAGTACAAAGTGATGCAGATGGGACAAAACATCATAATAACACATTGTCAGGGGACCCCTTATGATCTGGACCCCCTGAGCAACTCCTTCAGAATTTCTTGCCCCCTTAAGAGTACCACCTTCCTTCTTTAACCTTCCCCTTTCCAGTCATGTGGGGTTTAGGCTGTAGGCATGGGGTGATTGACACACCAGACACTTAGCGTTTAACCACAACAATTTACTGGCAAATTAAAGCAAGCAAATCTCAACTAAAGAAATTTACACAATAAAGCTGAGTGATACAAAAGGCATGAAAATAAAATAAAAGTTGGAAAAATGCAAGTACCTCTACCCTAGCTGCACTTTCTCAGGCTGCTTCTTCCTGCTCCCTCTTCATGCTCTGCTCTTCCTGACTCTGCTCTTAGTACTTGGTCATTCTGACTCTCTCTATGTATACCCTCCTCCCTCAAAACTGAAAGTACTATTTCAAACCTGATGAAATGAAACTTAACTGGGGAAGTTAAAATGAAACTTAAATGTGGAAATGAAACTACTCCTCTCAGGGATACCCTCTCCCAACAAAAATCCGCCGGCCTCTAGTCCTGACCTTTTTTCTGGCCTCTGTAGGCCTCAAACCTTCACACACATATACACTGATGATGTCTGGGCTGGTGGTGACTGCACAGGAAAGTGATTTTGGGGTCATGGTGGATAGAATCATGGGGTTGGAAGGGGCTTACAAGACCATCGAGTCCAACCCCCTGCTTAGTGCAGGAATAGCTTGCCTCATTTGCATATTTAGGACCAGTTTCAAGGTGAGCAGAGAAGCATGGGGAAGAGAACACTGCCCACTTCAGTACTAGGTGTGTGCACTGACCACATGATTTACTTTGGACCCCACTTCAGCCATTTGGAAAGCAGACCAATTTGACTCAGAGTGCTGCCTGTTTTAGTTCAGCTTTCAATCAGAAACTCACTTCAGGAAATCTAGGGATGGCGGAGAATTCCGCCATGGATTCCAGTGAGGCCGAATGCGCTGGCATTCACCCCCCCCAAAATCCGTGGTGGAACGGCCTCCTTCCCCGCCCCCTCCACGGAATCCCCTGGGACGGCACTCATCTGGGGCGGATGTAGTGGCAGTGGCGGCGGATTCAGTGGCAGCGGGTGCAGTGGGTGCTGTGGATTCGGCGGTGGGGCCGGCGGTGGCAGGTGTGGCGGGGCGATGAGGGTGTGCTGCACCACCACACCAGCAGGTGTGGTGGTGCAGTGGTGGGTGCAGCGGGGCAGCGGGGGCGGTGAGGCGGCAGTGAGGCAGTGGGGTGGCAGCAGCAGCGGCGGGTGCGGTGGGTGCAGCAGCGGAAGCGGTGGCGGCGGGTGTGGCAGCTGCAGGTGCGGCGGCTGGTCTCCTGGCCAGGTGCGGCCAGGCGCAGCATACGCAAATGGCAGCTGCTACAGAGGCCGCCATTTGCGTTCGCTATTTTTCGCAGTTCTAGACTACGTAAATATTTACGTAGGCTAGAACGGCGAAAAATAGCGAACGCAAATGATGTCGGCCATAGCCACCGCCATTTGCGTACGCGTTTTTTTTACTTTGCCGTGATAGGCTACGTAAATATTTACGTAGCCTATCGTGGTTAAGTACAGGGATGCAAACGTGGTGGCTACGGCCGCTGCCATTTGCATCCCTGCTGCCCATCTGCCGGATGTCCGGCTGTGGGCGGAGCTGGCCGGCGGCTCCGTGTAATCCTCACGGAGCGGAGCAGGCCGGGCAGGACTCCGGCGGGAGGGACAGCGCACCTCCCCCCCATCGAGGATTCTGGGGGGAGGGACGGAGCGCCTCCCCCCCACCACGAAGCAGATTCGCGAAACGGTAAGTGACTTCCGTACATCCCTAAGGAAATCCAAACTAGGGATGTATGAGAAATTTATTTTAATTTGTTTTTTATCACTATTTAGCCAGTTGACACCTTTTCAGACCAAACATGGACTCAGATGCAACCTGAGATCAAAGTCCATACATTTCTAAGGTTGCAATGTGATTCGCAAACCAAAACAAAGGTGTCTGACAACATGGGTACATTTAAATGGGAGAATGGGTATAACTTTTCTGCTTTATCAAAGAATTGAATGGCATTTGAAGATATAGCAATACCTTCTAGGGATGCTGCGGGAGTCTGAGAGGCAGGCAGAGTCTGGTGGACTCCCCCTTGCCTGGCTTCCCAGACTCCAATCCATGTACCGCCACATTTGCCAGGACCTGGCAAGCATGGAGTTGAGCAAGCATGGCAGTCCACACTGATAAAACTGGAGTAAATTTTGCATAAAAGTGGCAACTCGTTCTTTTACATAAAGGGCTTTTTACACAAATGGTGGCCATAAAGCGGCCATTTACGCAAGATTGCAGGCATAAACGGACCATCTATACCTGTAATCTTGCGTAAATGGCCCTTTTACAGTGGCCGTTTTCCCTTTATGTAAAAGAATGAGCCAGCATTTGAGCCAAAATGAGCCAAAATGGCAGCTCGCTGAGGGAACAGCCAACCGTGCGCTGTGTGCTAAGTGCTTATGGACCATGCAGTGCCTTGCATAGCACAGCGAACAGGGGCGGGAGACTGGCAGGGGTCTGGTGACAGAGTCTAGTGAGTGGCATATGAGGTGGACTGAGTTTATTTATTTATTTAGGAAAATTAAAATTAAAACATCATTTTCAAAATATACCCCAACCCACCCCAAATGCCTGCCTGAACAACCAAGTTTTCAATGTGTGGTGGAAGCTCATTAAAGAGGGGGCATGATGGAGTTCCCTAGGGAGGGAGTTCCACCGAGTGGGGGCCACCACAGAGAAGGCTCTCTCCCTCATCCTCACCAGCCTAGCTGTTCTGGATGATGGGACAGACAGAAGGCCATCCAAGGCTGATCTTGTTGAGTGGCCTGTCTGGTGTTGCTGGAGGCACTCCTTGAGATAGGCTGGGCCGGAACCATACAGGGTTTTAAAGGTCAAAACCAACAACTGAAATTTGCCCAGAAAACAACTGGTAGCCAGTGCAACTCCTTCAGCATGATGTGATCATGCTGGTGGTTGCCTTTAATCAGGCGAGCCGCCGCATTCTGCACCAGCTGCAGCTTCCGAACCGTCTTCAAGGGTAACCCCACATAGAGCGCATTACAGTAGTCTAGATGAGAGGAGACCAGGGCATGTACAGATGGGAGCAGATGGTCGGGAAGGTAGGGGCGCAGCTGCCATATCAAATTTAGTTGGTACAGCGCTGTCTGGTTCACAGCTGACACCTGTCAGGAGCGCCCTAGCTGCCTCTTACAGTCCCCTCCAATAGCCAACTCAAGACACAGATGAAAAGGATTCTTTCCAAGGCTTTATTCCTTTTACAACTTAATGACTCTTTCAGATGCTAAGCACCAGTGACTAAGCAAGGAACTGCACTGGGGTAATTAGCAGAGTAGCCTAAGCTCCAGGTAAGGCAGTCTCCCGTTTGAAGGAGAAGAGCGGGAAGACTCTGAACTTATGGGCTATGGAGAGGTCCACCCTCTTACCCTTGGGTCCTCGGAATGCGACCATTGTTTTAGCACCAAGCAGCCAGAGCTCCTCCTCTTGGCGCCCTCCATCTGGCGCCTCTCCCTGCATCTGCGCCGAGCATCCAGCAAAACCCCCTCCCCCGCTCTCTCTCCGCCAAGGTCACTATCTCTCTCAGGAATGCAGGCAGCAGGAATCTCTCCCTGCTGCTGTGCCTGTGAGAGATGACCGAGCTCCTCTCTCACGGGTTGTTGCTCTGGGGCTCTATGGGCTCAGTTTCCACCCAGACAAAACCTGAGGCTCCATGGACAGCTGGGAGTCTAAAATGACCCCCAGGCTGCGGACCTGGTCTTTCAAGGGTAGCCGTACCCCATTCAACACTAGGTCAATATTGAGTCTATCCATCCCTAGTACCTTCTGAGAGGATGAAACCTGCCAAATTTAAGACGTAGGGTATGTGTGTGTGTGTATGCACATGTGTGCAAGCAGCCTGTGTGTGTGCATGTGTGCATAAGTGCCAATAACATTTTAAAACATAATTTTGGCAGAAACGGATAAAATGTTCAGGCACAGTTGCACCACCTGAGGTAATGAGTCCCACCAAAATTTAGGCAGGTCAGTTCAGAGGGTTTTTTTATTCAAGATTTGTTTTGCAAGGCCAGTGTTTACTATTTGGGAGTAGGGATGTCAGAGAATTTTGCCACGAATCTTGGGGAGGCCGAATGCCAGTGCATTCGGCCCCCCGAAATCGGTGGCGAAACCGTCTGCCCCCCCGCCCCCCCAGGACGGGACTTACCTTGGGCGAATCTCCCTGGTAGCAGCAGCTCCGGCAACAGTTAGGCAGCGGTTTGGCGGCGGAGGCCGGTCTTCCGACCAGCTGCTGCCACCGCCATTTCCAAGTTAAAAAAAAAAAAGTGATAGGCTACGTAAAGATTTACGTAGCCTATCACGGCTAGATTTTTAAAAAATACTGTGATAGGCTACGTAAATGTTTATGTAGCCAATCACGGCTGAGTTTAAAAAAACTCACACACCGCGTGTACGCAAATGGCGGCGTCCATGGGCGCCGCCATTTGCGTTCCTTATTTTGGCACGTCTAGTCTACATAAACATTTACGTAGACTACGGCGAAAATAAGGGGAACGCAAATAGCGTAGGCGCTACGCTATTTGCGTTCCCCTTATTTTCTCCGTAGTCTACGTAAATGTTTACGTAGACTAGACGTGCCAAAATAAGGAACGCAAATGGCGGCGCACATGGGCGCCGCCATTTGCGTACGTGCGGTTTGTTTGTTTTTACCTCAGCCGTGATAGGCTATGTAAACATTTACGTAGCCTATCACGGCTGACTGCAGGGACACAAACGGCGGCGGCTACAGCCAGCACCATTTGCAGGCCCGGCCGGCCAGGATTCGCAGCGGGAGGGACGAGGCACCTCCCCCCCGGCCAGAATTTTGGGGGGGAGTAACGGGGCGCCTCCCCCCCGGCCAGAATTTCGGCAGGGAGGGACGGGATGCCTCCCCCCTGGCCAGAATTACGGGGGGAGGGACGGAGCGCCCCCCCCACGAATCAAATTTCGTAAGAGGTAAGTGACTTTTGTACATCCCTAGAATTGGGAGTTTCCCCAAAAATATTAATTTCTCCTGTGTCGGTGGCAATTGGGATGGTGGCAATTACCTGCATTGTAGAGGTACTCCTAAGACACCTGCAAAATTTCAGAGGAATAAGTTAAGGGGGTAGTATCCCATTGTGCTTGTGCGCTCACAGGGCCCACTGCTGGTGCAAAGGGACTTTCGTGCTTCTACAAATAACCTGAAATTAGCAGAAGGGAGCTCTGCTGAGCTGTTCTGTTCCAGAAACAAGCATTCTCTCTCGTTTTCAGGTTTATTAAGTGCCAGCATCCTGTTCTATAAGTGGTGGGTCCCACAAATGCAGAACAGGCAGCAGGGGTGGGTCAGGAATGCTTATTCTCGGATCGGGACAGGTCAGTGGAGGTCCCTTCTGCAAATGTAGGGGTGCACGAAAGTCACTTACCTGGTCTCGCAGCTTTTCGCGGTGGGGGGGAGGTGCTTCGCTGCTCTCCCCCCAAAGTTCAGGCCGGGGGGGAGGCTTCCCCCCTCGCCTGGCCGAAATTCAGGCCGGGGAGGAGGCGCCTTGCCTTGCCTCGCCCGGCCGCGAAATAAAAAGTTTAAAAAAAAAACACCCCCGTGAAAGGCTACGTGACGATTAACGTAGCCTATCACGGCTAGATCTGCAAAGTCAGCCATGATAGGCTATGTAAATCGTCACGTAGCCTATCACAGGTGACTTAAAAAAAAAAAAAAAAGCGCGTACGCAAATGGCGGCCCCCATGGGGAGCCGCCATTCGCGTTCCTCATTTGGTTGCCGTAGTCTACGTAATCTTTACGTAATCTGACTTTGCAAATCTAGCCGTGACAGGCTACGTTAATCATCACGTAGCCTATCATGGGGGCATTTTGTTTTTTTTTAGTTTTATTGGAATGGCGGCGGCAGCAGCCGGTCGAAAGATCGGCTGCCGCCCCCGCCCCTGACGAAGACCCGACGAACCACCGCCGGGACCTGCCGCCAGGAGGGACATTCGGGAAAGGTAAGTCCCATCCTGGGGGGGGGCGAGGGGCGGGGGTGTGTGGAGAATTTCTCCCCGAAACTTCTTCAGGGGGCTGAACACGTTGGCACTCGGCCCCCCGAAGTTTCGGGGAGAAATTCTCTGCCAACCCTATGCAAATGTCATGTTCTTTTTAGAAGGTGGATACTGTGTCCAGGGCGTTTTGTGCTGGGGAACTTTACAACTGACTGGGGGCAGGGGGAACTGAACAGGGATTCACTCCCCGCACTCTGTGGTTTGGTGGGAAATTTGTATGTGTCCATTGTAGAGGTACTCCTATTCAAGGAACCTGTCAAATGTCAGTAGGATAGCTATGGTAGCTAGGGAGTTGTGATGAATGAAATACAGTTTGAGGCACCTGATGTGTGTTTAAAGGTGCTTCCACACAAGGATTTTATGGTGCAATAGCACTGCCTCATTCACAGAACTTTACAGGGGGTTGTTTCCTGATGACATCAGCTTCAATGTGCAGCTCCCCCCACCCCGAATGGTTTCCCACAGATTCTTCCATCTTTTGTCTTATACGGAAAAATAAAATAAAATCCATTAAGGACTCAGTCCTATGGAGTGTGCCTTCCCTGCTTGGAAGCCCCAAACTCAGAGGCTTCTGAGATTCCTATGACCTGCCAGGCTGAAGCCAACTGGGTGGAAGGAGTGTTGCAGGCATCCTTTGCCTCCCTGTCCTCCGATCTCCACTTTAGCTAGATGGGCTTCTCAGCCTGTTTCATGAAGGCACTTCAGGGGGGCAGGGAAGGAGGCTGGAAGAGGCTTGCGATAGCTTATGTCCTGGACTCTCTGGTCTCCTTCCCTCCCCACCCACTGGAACACCCCCTTTCCCCATCTCCGAGGTTGATTTTCCAACCACAGTTCTGTCCATGCTGGCTGTGAGGGGTTGGGGTCAGGGGTCAGATCTTTGCCCCCCCCCCAAGGTCAGAGCGGTGTCTCCAACCCTGGAAGGGATTTTATGAGCCATTCTATGGTCCTTAGGATGCTCATCCAGGGTCCATAGGATTGCTCTCTCTGGAAGAAAAGCCTGAATAGCTGCACAGCAGCTTTTGATTGTTAGTGCCAGGAGCGCTCTGTCTGGAAGCACCCTAAGAAGGGTTCTTCTGCGCACAATTGCTGATCTCTCTCTCTCTTTCTCTCTCTCTCTCTCTCTGTGTGTGTGTGTGTGTGTGTGTGTTTGTAGCAGTCACAGACACCTAGGGATGTATGAGAACTTCATTTTATTTTGTAAATCGTACAGACTTTCCCCATCACAAACCCACAAACCCACAGGGGTGCATTTTTTTAAAAAAAATGTCCACTCATTCCCAAACTTGTCATCGTATTAAAAAAAAAATGCATACATGCATTTTCAAATGTGATTCTTCTTTAGAAATGCATTTTCATGCTTTAGTCAATGGGGGGAAAGTGCACACTTTTGAAAAATGCACATAGAAATACACAGTTCTGACTTTCAAAATGTGCACTTTTCCTGCTCGAGCATACTGAAAAGGAGCTTGCAACAAAAACAGGAGTGAGCTGAACCAAGCTTCAAAGTGGAGTTTGGAGACTTTCAGCAAGCTGGAACATCCCTGGCTCTCCCATTCCTACAGCCACCACACACACACACACACACACACACACACACACACACACACTACAAAGACTACAGAGCCATAGAGAAAGTAAAGTACTACAGTAGTCAAAGGTTAGCAGCATCAGAGAGAGACCAAAACAGAGAACTCAGGACTTAAATCAAAATCAAACCTATACAACTAAGACCAGCAAGGGGGGCGGAGGTACTACAATAATGGAATGATGGGGCAGAGGAGGATGGACAAGTGGGACAGTTGGAAGGAGGGAGGAGAGTTAAGCCAGATTGGGTGTGGAGGGAGCTGAGTTGACCAGTAGGACTGGGAAGGAACTGGTTTTGGAGAGGACTGCAGACAGTGAAGACCTGGATATGGAGAGACTGACATGGGACAGAATGGCCTTGAGGAGCAGGTAGTTTGGGAGATCTGCAGCTAAAGAACAAGACAGAGAAAGACACACATCATCAGCTGTTTTAAGGAATAAGATTATTAAGATGCAGATCTCTAATGACAAAGAAAGCCGGAAAGTGAACTGTACAATAGTTAAAGGGTTATTACAGGTTACAGGAATATTAGAGTATTTTTAGCTGTGTGCTTAATGCTCATAAAAATTGTAAATCTCTTAACAATAGATACATATTGCTAACATTTAACAGTGTCTACTGGAATTTGTCCAGTACCTATCTCAGATTGTCTTATAAAGAACCATCTCATGTAAGGCAAATGATGCTACCCGTATACTAGTAACAGACAACAACTAACACTCAAGGCAGACTCAAACAAACAACAGCAAGGATCAATCAAAAGTATAATGACTTGGATTTTGGATTTAAATAAAGGATTTTAGAATTGAAGTGGATCAGAATAGAAAGGATTTTAGGACAAGATTGGTTCGAATAGGGGAGGAAACTGGTTTTGGAAAAGATGAGATAGGTACTGGCGAGAAGCACAAGCCCCAAACTTCCTAAATGCCACCACAACTCTTCAAACATTTTTGCTTAGAAGAGACACAGTGTGCTCTAGTCCTGCCCTCAGTGTCTCCATCCCCACAGCTCCACCCTGCTGACCCTGAGGGGTTGCACATGCAGAGTTGCACACATCATAGGTTTCCCCTTCAGAACTTAGCAGAAGGCCTGAAGGGGGAAACTACTTGGATGCAGCTCTGCATGTATAAACTCTTCCATGCAATTAAGGCCCTGCACAACTGGGCTTCCTGATCGCCTGGAGGAACCTGTGTTCATAAAGCTGTATGTATGCAGACCTTCAGACCTTCCACTGAATGCACAGAGAGCAGAGCCCCCAGGACTGGTAGGGATTCCCCACTGTCCGTTGCAGTGGGAAATCCTCCCAGGGGGGAGGCAATCCATTCCCCCCCCCCGGAATCCTTCTGGAGTGGCTCCGCTCCGTGAGGATTCTGCGGAGCTGCCGCTTACCTGGGCAGCTGGAGCCGTTCCCCTCCACACCAATCGCTATTTAAAAAAAAAAGGTGATCGGCAGGATGTGCCCATGGACTTATACGCAAATAGAGCCATGAATCTTGCATATAAGTCTATGTGTCCATAGGCTTATACGCAAGATTCACGGCTCTATTTTGCATTAAAGTCTATTTTGCGTATAAGTCTACATAGACTTATATGCAAGATTCACGGCTCTATTTTGCATATAAGTCTATGGGCACATCCTGACGACTGCCATTTTTTAAAAAAAATAATGGCAATCAGCAGGATGTTCACATAGACTTATATGCAAAATAGAGCCGTGAATCTTGCATATAAGCCTATGGACACATAGACTTATACAAAAGATTCACAGCTCTATTTGCATATAAGTCTATGGGCACATCCTGCAGATTGCCTTTTTTTTTAATGGCGATCGGGGCGGAGGAGAATGGCTCCAGCTGAGAAAGCAGCCGAGTGCCGTCCTGTGCGCAATCCTCACAGAGCGGAGGGAAGTGGGGCTGATCCGCTGCGGATTCCGGAGGCCGGATTCCAAAGAATCTGGCCTCATTTGAACCCGCAGCAGATTTCTCTAACATCCCTAAGGACTGGTGCCACTGGTACAGCCCGCTCCATGCATTCATGAATGTGTGGAAGGGAATTTGTGAACACGGCCAAGGGTGATTCAATAAATCCCTCTATTTCCAATGTTCAGGCTGTGAGTGTCATTGCTTATGTGGCTAATCAGAATGCTTGGGGGAACCCCAAGGTTTGCAGAAGTACCAACCAATCTTTAGGGGATAAAACCCATAAAGAGGGAGCCCCAACACAGCCCAATTAGGACTAAACATGTCCAGTGGGCATGGAATGCTGACTGTTGTGGTGGGGGGGAATGAAAAACCAAATGGGAGAGGGAATGAAATAGAGTATCATGGAAGAAGGCATGGAAAGTGAACAGGATCATTCCGCATGGCAACAGTTCATTGCAAGCCCCACATGTACATAAATAATCATATTCATCAACATTGTGATTTAATCTACAAAGAACAATTAATGCTTAGGTGTGAAGCTACTAGATCTTTGAAGTTGCACGATGTCCAATTTAAAATGCTAGGATGGAGTATAAATTTCCCTAAAAGACCCGCTTAACCACAGTAGATTGCCCAGGATGCACAAATAAAATGAGCTGGTTTAGGAAGGTGCATTGATTCATGCAGTCCCTTGCTTGGTTGTCAGCAAAAGTGAAGAAAATGTAAAACATCTATCCAATTATTTCCATTAATATACAAGCATTAGGCATTCAAATTCCTAATTAAGAGAAAACATGCCCTGTCAGGCATCTGCATGGGCTACTGAACATTGCCTAGATTGTTCCATAATTATCCTGGCTTAATAGCTCTAAAAATGTAAGCAATGTGCACCCATTGAGGAAACACACCACTTATCACATGAGACGCCATGTTACGGAGAACATGCACTGCTTTGGCATATTTGGGCTGCCGGTTTTCAGCTGAACATGCTCTAATTAACAGAGACCAATGACAGCATGTTAGCCTGTTCTGCCAACAAAGTTTAATAAGAGAAGGAAATAGGGTCTAATACACATCAAAATAATATTTCTAGGCTGCAGTCATAGAAAGCTCAATTGTCAGGATGGTTCAAGCATAGAAAATGAGGGGAAATATTGGGAAGTGCACATGGCATGTACATATTGGGATGTAGGGTGACCATGTGTCCTCTTTTACACAGAACAGTCCTCTATTTAAACAGATGCCAGAGGACTGTCTTCTACTTGAAAGGCTACCCAGACCAGGTTAGGTTTAAACTAATAAATGACGATGGTGATGATGATGATGATAGCAATGATATCAAAAGGAAGAGCTGGGCCTTGAAGTTGTCCATGAAGAGCACCTGGACAGAAGGCTGAACAAGCGCACACGTCACCACACTATGGCACGGTCACAGTTTTCCACACTATTATGAAATTAACTGCATTTCTATTCTAATCACAATTAGGGGTGGACGAAAGTCACTTACCTTTTCTCGCAGCTTGTTCGCGGTGGGGGGGAGCGCTTCGCTGCTCCCCCCGCGAAGTTCAGGCCAGGGGGGAGGCTTCCCGCCTCGCCCGGCCGAAATTCAGGCCGGGGGGGAGGCTTCCCGCCTCGCCCGGCCGAAATTCAGGCCGGGGAGGAGGCTTCCCGCCTCGCCCGGCCGCGAACACGAAAGTAAAAAAAAAAAGTCCCCTGATAGGCTACGTGACGATTCACATAGCCTATCACGGCTAGATCTGGAAAGTCAGCCGTGATAGGCTACGTGAATCATCACGTAGCCTATCACGGGTGACTTTAAAAAAAAAAAAGCGCGTACGCGAATGGCGGCCCCCATAGGGAGCCGCCATTCGCGTTCCTTATTTAGTTGCTGTAGTCTACGTCAATGTTTACGCAGACTACGGTGAAAATAAGGGCAACGTTATTTGCGTTTTCCTTATTTTCACAGTAGTCTACGTAAACATTGACATAGACTACAGCGACCAAATAAGGAAGGGGAATGGCGGCTCCCTATGGGGGCCGCCATTCGCGTACGCACTTTTTTTTTTTTTAAAGTCACCCATGATAGGCTACGTGACGATTCACGTAGCCTATCACGGCTGACTTTGCAAATCTTGCCGTGATAGGCTACGTGAATCGTCACGTAGCCTATCAGGGGACGTGTTTTTTTTTTTTTTCTTTCATTGCAATGGCGGGGGCGGCAGCCGGTCGAAAGACCGGCTGCCGCTCCCGCCCCGCTCGAACACCGGATGAACCGCCAGCCGGACCCGCCGCCGGGAGGGACATTCAGGGAAGGTAAGTCCCGTCCCGGGGGGGGCGGGGTGCGGGGGGGTGCGGAGGATTTCTCCCCGAAACTTGTTCGGGGGGCCGAACACGTTGGCGCTCGGCCCCCCGAAGTTTCGGGGAGAAATTCTCCGCCATCCCTAATCACAATAAGTATTTATAAATTTGCATCTATACATATAAATTAACACATGTAGTGATGTACGAAAGTCACTTACCTAATCCCGCAGCTTGCTTCGCGGTGGAGGGGATGCGCTTCGGTTCTCCCCCCGAATTTCAGGCCGGGGGGGAGGTGCCCCGCCTCGCCCGGCTGAAATTCAGGCCAGGGGGGAGGCACCCCGTCTCCCCGGCCGCGAAAGGAAAAGTGAATGGAAAAACAAACAAACACCCGTGATAGGCTACGTAACGATTAACGTAGCCTATCACGGCTAGATTTCCAAAGTCAGCCATGATAGGCTACGTTAATTGTTATGTAGCCTATCATGGGTGACTTTGAAAAAAAAAAAGCATGTATGCAAATGGTGGCGCCCATGGGCACCGCCATTTGCGTACGCGCTTTTTTTTCCCCCAAAGTCACCCGTGATAGGCTACGTAATGATTAACGTAGCCTATCACGGCTGACTTTGGAAATCTAGCCATGATAGGTTACGTTAATCGTTACGTAGCCTATCACGGGTGTTGGGTTTTTTTTTCCTTTATTTTGTAATGGTGGCAGCGGCAGCCGGTCAGAAGACCGGCCGCCGCCCCTGCCCCCGCCGAAACTCCACCGAAATGCTGCCGGGACCCACCGCTGAGAGGGACATTCGCATGAGGTAAGTCCCATCCCGGGGGGGGGCGGGGGGGCAGAGAATTTCACCAACAATTTCGGGGGGCTGAATGCGTTGGCATTTGGCCTCCCCGAGATTCGTGGAGAAATTCACGGCCATCCCTAAACACATGCAAATTGTATGCAAATCCATGTCCCCTTTTTTCATGTCGCTTGTCCCAGTGCATAGTCTGAAGTCACATGAGGCAGCCACCTTGCTGAAGCTAAGCAGGTCTGGGTCTGGTCAGCGCTTGGAGGGGAGACCACCTGGGAACCACATGGAGCCACCTTGAATTCCATGATGGAAGAAAGGTGGGGTATAAATGTAATAAAATAAAATAAAAATAAATTTTGGTGAGTCACAAGTGGCAACCCTGATTGAGAAGGGTCCCTTCACAAGACAAGACCACATTACAAATAGGTTGTGTTGTGTGCAGTGGTGAATTTGGTAATGTTCCCTTACAGGCGGAAATGCCCTAACCCCGGAGCCAGCTCATCTGGCTGAGGGGGGGGGATATTGCAGGCGGGTGGGGAGAGATGACGTGGGTGCTTGTCATTGGCACCCCCATTGGCACCACCAAGCAGGGAGGGGCAGGCAGAGTTGCCTTAAGCTCTGCCCCCCTCCCAATCAAAGCTGTCTCGCTCACACAGCTGTCCTGAGCGAGAGGGACCCTACTGACAACAAATCCACAACAACTTCTACCTCCATCTCGCTGGGTGCATCAGATGCTGGGCTCAGCCCCGGCTCACCTTGTGCCTCTGGCTACAGGCACGAGCCACACCTCCAAGAGCGCCGGCACTGTCCTTCCAGCCCACGCACCCCTCGCCTGCCTCGTGCCGCCACTAGCCTTACACCGTGGCGGACTCAGAACCAGCTCAGTTGCTCGCGGCGGCAGCAGTGCTGCATCGCCATTTGGGCGGCAGCGCTCCCTTCAGCGGTGCACACCCCCCTTGCCTTCTTGGGGGCAGCGGCAGTGGCCTCCTGGGCGGCTGCGCCTACTTCAGCAGCGCAGCCCCCGCCCTTTGTCTGGTCTTCGGCAGTGATGGCCCGACCGGTGACAGTGAGGTGTCTGGCAGCACACCTCCTCCACCCGGCTCAGAGGGGAGTAGCGGTGACACTGGAGAGAGCAACGGAGGCGTTTGCACACCTCGTGCCTCACCCCTGTAGGGGCAGGAAGAGTCAGCGGTAGTGATCAGGCTGGGCCCCGTTCCTCACGGCTCTGACGCTTGCTGGGCCGTGAGCAATGTGGCTGCGGGCCTGGCTGGCACTGGACAAAGCGGTCGTTGCCTGCCTGGTGGCTCCTTCTTTCCGCATCGCGGCTGCCTGTTCACCTGCCCTGCCTGGCCTTGCTGGTGGCAGCAACCTTTCTCGTGGGCTGGGCTCGGCCTGCAGTTCTTCCATCGACAGTGGCAGTGGCAGTAGGCCACAATGTGGTGGGCTGTGGAGGCCGGAGGAGGCGCGGAGTGCGAGCGTTCCCCGGTCTGCGGTTGTGTGGCAGCAGCAGCAGGGGACTTTAGGCGGTTACTGCCTTGCCCACGACTACTTCGTGGTGGGGGGGTGGACAGTCTGCCTCATGGGCTTGAATTGCCCCCTCTCCATCTTGGGCATCTTGCAGGGCTCCCCCCCACCCCCGCTTTCGTCAGACTTTGGCCATTGACCACCCCTTAATATCCCTTATCTCGCCACAGGAGGTTTCAGGCTCAATCTCCTGCCCCGGAGTAGGGCAAGGATTTTTCTCATCACCCGAGTAGGGCTTGTGTCTACTCTGTGCAGGCAGACCAATAGGGCTTTAAGCCTGGGGTTTGCCAGCTTTCTCACCTCCTAGGCAGTTTAGTCCAGCTTAAGATGGGCTAAGGGCAGGATGTGCCTAATCTCATAAGATCTTGAAGTTAAACAGGGCAGCCCTGGTTAGTACTTCCATGGGAGGCTGGCTGCCCAGGAATTAGGCAACCAGCACTGAACAGGGGGTTGGACTCAATGGTCTCATTGGCCCCTTCCAATCCTTTGACTATTCTAGTGCACAATGGTTAAATGCCATACTGGGATGGGGGGATGTGGGCTCTTGTCCCCCCACGGCCATGAGCTCACTGCACTGGGTTCCCTGGGTCAGTACCCTAGCCCTCTGCCAACTTGTCTCACAGGCTTGTCATTAGGTTGTTTCACATTATTTACGTGGCAGTGGCTTTAGCCTTGGCTGCAAGGGGTATGGCCTGTAGGGACACCTGTTTTTGCTTTTGTTGATGCAAAGCAGGGTTGGGCCTGGTCGGTAAGTTTGGGTGTGACCGGTATCCTAGGTCCATCCTTAAGTCTAGCATTATTTCCCTGGTGATGTGAAAGCGGATTCCAGTGTTGTTCAGGCCTGTCTTTGGACACCTCCCTCCTTCTCTTGTTTATAATTTACCACCCCATAACTGGTTTATTGGCCTCTTGGACATGGCTCCATGGCATGGAATGCCCCGCCAGATGGGCAAGCAGTGGGGGGGAGGTACCCTGCACACTTGGTAATAGACAGGGGAGAAAGACAGATTCTTCCTCAGGGGCTGAGAGTTAACTGGTCCCACCTCTAGGGATGTATGAAAGTCACTTACCTTTTCGATGGGGTGATTCACGGTGAGGGGGAGATGAAATCCTAATCCGGCCGGCTCCTCTCCGCGGAGATTCTGTGGAGCCGCTGGCCAGGGCTGCCCGCAGCCGGACATCCGGCAAGCAAAAACAAAAAACAGAAAAACCCCACAGCATATGCAAATGGCAGCTGCTACGGCAGCCGCCATTTGCGTTCCCTTTTTGTTGCTGTTTTAGCCTACGTAAATATTTACATAAGCTATTACGGCAAAAGAAAAGAAAGAAATGCAAATAGTGCCCACTGTGCTATTTGAGTTCCCCTTTTTTTTTTTTTGCCGTAATAGCTTACATAAATATTTACATAGGATAAAACAGCGCAAAAAAGTGAATGCAAATGGCGGCCGCCATAGCCGCCGCCATTTGTGTACGCTGTTGTTGTTGTTTTGCTTGCCGTGATAGGCTACGTAAATACTTACGTAGCCTATCACAGCCTCCACAGGGATGCAAATGGCATCCCTGCGTTAGCCGTGATAGGCTACGTAAGTATTTACATAGCCTATCACAGCTATGATCAGGAAGAGAATGGCGGCCGCAGGGCGGCCTCCATTTGCAAGTCAGCACAGACGGCAGCAGGTAAGTGCTCTGTTTTGCGTGCCTTTCGTGGGTTGGGGGGTGGGGGCTTTGTTCCGCCACGGATTTCGGGGGGCCTAATACATTGGCATTCGGCCTCACCGAGATCCGTGGTGGAATTCTCTGACATCCCTACCCACCTTGAGCCGTGCTTATCAAGACAATGGAGTAGACTAAGGGATGGGGCTCACCCCCCCTCTTGTTCATTAGAATGTGGTGCAAGCTTTTTGCCCGAGACAAACCTCGTGACAGACCCAGCTATTCCTTTCTTGCAGCGCGCTTGGCTGGGATCAAGCTTCCTCCAGCATGGCTGCACGGTAGGCTATGTGCCTGTGCTTGTGCGACACCAGCAGGTCCAAGTCATCTGGTGCATTCATCTGTCCGTGTGTCTTCCGGCATCTCGCACCTCAGCCCATACTCCAAGATCAAGATTTGCACCTCTCGCAGAACCAAGGCATCCTGTGCCATTTTGGTATAATACGTGGTAGCAGCATCCAGGCCAGTCTGCAGCCCTCTAGGCTAATTATGGACCTAGGGCACTTTTGCATTAAGTTCTACAGTATAGTCTTATTCTACCTAATATGGTGCAACCTTTCCATTTTCGTTACAAGATCACCCCTCCCCACCCACCCCGGCACCTCCCCTTCCATGCGGCTGCAATAGCGAACCATCATAGGGCTACTTATACCTTCTCCATATTAAATCTGGATCTCAGGTGATGGGTCTTGTGTTTTCTCGACCCCACTTGTACAATCCTGTTCAACATTAAGAAAGGAGGCCCTCTTGTTACGGTTCGTATGGAGGGAATTCCCCACTGCCTACACCCAGTTAGCTATCAAGTTTGGTAGGTGGAATGGGTAGATGCTCCCCTCTCCCATACGGCGAAGGGGATGTACTATCATGTTGCCTTATGTTTTTATGTGGAAGGGACAGCCGGCATGGTGCAGTGGCTGCATCCAGAAGGGGCCATCCCAGTCGCGACCGGGTACCTCCCAGTTAATTTGGTGGTTCCGTACCAAGCGGATACAGTGTGCTTTGTCAGCCGCGTCCTAGGAAGTTTCAGGTTTCATCCCTAGGAGGGTACTTGGCCCACTTTTCCAGATCAGAGATTCCTCTACAGCAGGTAGATTGCGTTACACATATGTCAAGATAGGGTTGACAGGTTTGGGGCCAGTGCATCATCTTCTTTGCTCTTATTGTGGGCATCTTCAGATCAATCACACCCACAGGGTGTTGGAGGGATGTTACCAGTTAACCTATACAGAGGTTCCAGTGATGTCACTCTGCGTTTTACCTACAAATATTAGCCTCCCTCACCATTGAGCTAGCCCCCCTCCTCCAAGTAGATCCCCCAGAAGTTTCAATCTGGTGCTCCCTGCCTTTTTGTATAGGAACTGAATTAATTCCCAAAGCTTTAGTTTCCCATGTAATGATGCCCTAGAGGGCCGGGGTTTTAGGACCAACATAGAGGATAATCAGATGGAGTGCCATACCCATCTGTTCATCTTGTGACCCCATTATTCTAACTTAGGAATGTGGCATTGTCTAGGCAGGGCGATTCAAGGCTCTATGTCCATTCTCCAATTTTTAGGTTCAGAGAGCAGGCCCCATTTCATGTCATTAAATGCAGTCCTCCTGCAATCCGATCCTGATCCTGTGGTATTAAGTTTGATCCACCTCCTGAGTAATACCTCTGTCTTTAAGACACATAAATGACAGATTCAATGCCAGTGCCAAAATGGTCCAATCCTGGATGATAGCACTCATGGAGATCATGCTGGGAGGCTCTGGTCGTGTTTCAGGTATTAATTGGTGAAGCCATGCTGCAATCATGCCTCCCAGGGCAATGGGCCTCCCATACTTGGGTCAGTAGTGAGCCCTGGGATTCTCTCTCACTTTTGGCCACAGCAGCTGCAGCCTTCCCAGTAAGCTTACAGTCAGGGTCTTTTATCCATTCCTAGAGTGGGGTTGCACAGATCAGCTTCCTTTTGTCTTTACTGTTATTTTCCTTTCAATTAATGGAATGGATGCAAACCCGTGCAGGCGCATGCTCATGTCTGGACTCAGCATGATGGTAGGGGCTAGTCAGTGGTCCCATGGGTCAGGCTGCGGATCCTAGAACAGACTGTTCCAGTTGCAAGTGTTAGTGGCTTGACACGCGCAACATGTCGGGAGTGCCTGCTTCCCACACCATTCAATTTTGGGCAGGTGCGAGTTCTCTCGTAGGTCCTGGCGCTCCATCCAGGTGGGAACAATCTGGTGCAGGTTTCATGGCACAGTTAGTCCACAGTAATAATCTTGAGCCTGCCTGCGTGCTCGAATTAATTTGGGGAATGTACGTTAACCAGAGGCAAGGAAGCCAGTTTTTATCAGAATGGCAATCAGACCTTCTCTCTGGGAATTACGGCAATAGGGGCTGGGCCTTTTGGACAGGACTTGCCTGATCTTGTAGCAACAAGTACTGTTTTTGATTGGCAGAGGGCTGGCAAGTAGACCTCTTAGCACATGAGAGGGAGTGCGTCTCAACACAGGCTCGGCACTCCTAGCGGCCATTAGTGCATGAATTTCCGGGCTTGGCACATCATCCTCTGTAGGGCAAAGATGTCACAGGCATCTGCAGACTCCTGGCACCCCACCCCCTTCCCAGATATCCCTAGGGATGTTAGAGAATTCTGCCACGGATCCCAGGGGGGCCGAATTCCAGTGAATTCGGGCCCCGGGAACCCGTGGCGGAATGGAGCAACCCACCCCACCACCCCACGAAAGCCCACCCGGAACGGAGCCTACCTGGCAGCGGCTCTGGCTGTGGCTCCGGCTCCAGCGGTGGCTCCAGTGGCGGCGGCGGCTCCAGCCACTGCCAGGCTGCTGCAGATGCAAATGGCATCCTGAGTAGGGGATGCCATTTGCGTCCCTATGGTAGCCCGTGATAGGCTACGTAAATATTTACGTAGCCTATCACGGCTAAAGTGGGGATGCAAATGGTGTCCCCTACGCCATTTGCATTCCTGTTTTAGCCGTCATAGGTTACGTGAATATTTACGTAGCCTATCACGGAGAAAACGGGAATGCACATGACGTAGGGGACGCCATTTGCATCCCCGCTTTAGCCGTGATAGGCTACGTAAATATTTACGAAGCCTATCACGGGCTACCATAGGGATGCAAATGGCGTCCCCTACTCAGGATGCCATTTGCGTCCGCACCAGCCTGGCAGCGGCTGGAGGCCCCGCTATGGGTTGGCTTGCCCGGCAGCTCCACAGCCTGGCCGTGGAGCAGACCTGGCCAGGTAGGATTCCGGGGGGGAGGAACGGATTGCCTCCCCCCCGTTGAGGATTTCGGGGGAAGGGACGGAGCACCTCCTTGGCTCCTCCCCACCGTGGATGTCCCTGGATGAAACCAGGTAAGTGTTTCATACATTCCTAGATTACACCAGAGGTTGTCAACATTAATCTCCATGACTGCTACTAAGCTGGTACTGCGTACTCTCAGGTTCAGATATTCGCTTAAGATGCATTCTTTGCACCAGGGCGGCTCCTGCAGCCCAGCCGTTAAGTACTGGATTAGGCGAAAGTCTGGCAGGACAGCACTCCAAGGCTTCATGTCTCTTGTACAGGTCTTCCTCCATACCACGGTCCCGCCACTCCCCTTTTGCTTTACTACTGTCTTTTTTCTCCTTAGATCAGCACAATAGTTGTGAACCTTTGTGTGTGCACATGGTGTCACAGCACGGTGTTTGGGATGGTTGGTGGTCCCACGTCAAGCTATGGTTCCCAGCTTTGACTGTCTGAGTGTCCTTGTGTGCAGGGGCCTGGCAGACATAGTATGCAGTTAGAGTTTTTCTCCACTCCACTCCATCAATGTGATGTGCAGGTTCCCCCGCAGGCCTGGCACCGCATCTATGGGGGTACGACCTGACCGTGCATGGACGAGGAACTAGGGGTGGACGAAAGTCACTTACCTGTCCTCGAAGGACGTTCGCGGTGGGGGGGAGGCGCTTCGCTGGTCCCCCTGCGAAGTTCAGGCCGGGGGGGAGGCTTCCCGCCTCGCCCCGGTCGAAATTCAGGCCGGGGGGAGGCTTCCTGCCTCGCCCCGGCCGAAATTCAGGCCGGGGAGGAGGCTTCCTGCCTCGCCCGGCCGCGAACGCGAAAGTTTAAAAAAAAAACAAAAACACCCCCTGATAGGCTACGTGACGATTCACGTAGCCTATCACGGCTAGATCTGGAAAGTCAGCCATGATAGGCTACGTCAATCGTCACGTAGCCTATCACGGGTGACTTTAAAAAAAAAAAAAGTGCGTACGCTAATGGCAGCCCCCATAGGGAGCCGCCATTCGCGTTCCTTATTTAGTCGCTGTAGTCTACGTAAATGTTTACGTAGACTACGGCGAAAATGGCAACACAAATAGGCTTGTGACTCCTGTGGCGGCTAGGATGGGCAAAAGCACAAAGAGATTAGGGATGGTGTGCATGCAGAGGCACCTTATGGTGACAGGTGACGCCTGAGGCCCCCTGAATGGGTTGTGCGGCTCGGCAGGGGGATAAGGGTTGCCTGGGAGACCAACCCTCCTCACTCATCCAGGTATTGTGCAGCACTGGGTTGTGGGTGACAGGGGAAGGTCAACCTCCCCCAGAAGGGGCAGTCCGGAGGGGTGGCGAGATCACCGCCACCCCTCGGCTGGGTGTGTTCTTGCCCAAGAAGTGCCAGCCAGTCGCTGACACAGTCAGGTGCCTGTCCTAGGTACCCCTTTGCAGATATTTTCTATAAATGTGGCCCAATTTTCAACCCAGACTTTGTTGTCTGCATCTTCTTTAACCCATCTCTGCTCGCAAATGCCCTAAACCTGGCGCCAGCTCGCCTGGCTGAGGGGGGGGGGATATTGCAGGCGGGTGGGGAGAGATGACGTGACTGCTTGTCATTGGCACCCCCAGTGGCACCCCCAAGCAGGGAGGGGCAGGCAGAGTTACCTTAAGCTCTGCCCCACTCCCAACCAAAGCTCTCTCGCTCACATGGCTCCCTCCCACCCTCCCTTAAGCAGTGTGGGTTTATCACCGGTTGCCCCTTTTGGGAGCCATGTAGGAATTTTTGCCTCACAGTTCAGTTGGCCTTCTACTGTGAGTCTTTTTGCCTACTTCACACTGTTATTGGGGTAGGGTGTGTCCCGTAGGCAAATTGGTCCAATCTCTCATAAGGTCACATTCCAGTTGGCGGCTAGGATGGGCAAAAGCACAAAGAGATTAGGGATGGTGTGCAAGCAGAGGCACCTTATGGTGACAGGTGATGCCTGAGGCCCCCCAAACGGGTTGTGCAGCTCGGCGGGGGGATAAGGGTTGCCTGGGAGACCAACCCTCCTCTCTCACCCAGGTGTTGTGCAGCACTGGGTTGGGGGTGACAGGGGAAGGTCTACCTCCCCCAGAAGGGGCAGTCTGGAGGGGTGGCAAGATCACTGCCACCCCTCAGGCTGGGTGTGTTTTCACCCAAGAAGTGCCAGCTAGTCACTGACACAGTCAGGTGCCTGTCCTAGGTACCCCTTTGCAGATATTTTCAATAAATGTGGCCCAATTTTCAACCCAAACTTTGTTGTCTGTGTCTTCTTTAACCCATCTCCGCTCGCAATGCAACATTCTGAGACAACCCCTGGGGGCAAAAAAGTTGGTCTTGTTTGACTTGCTGTTCATCCTAATTAGAGTTTTATTTTTCTCCAGGCATGAGAAAGGAGAGGTTCTTCTCTAGTTCCCCCCAAAAGCTCACTCCATTATCCTGGGTGCCTCTGGTATTATCACAGGGGTCACAGCAGTGTTAGGTCAGATCTACGCTCCATGTTACATCATTACAATCTCATTATGGTAACGCCATATCCCTCTTGTGCATTTATACCTTGTAGGACACACAGTGACATTTGTTGTGTTATTTTGGATAATGTGGAATAAAAAGCAGGAAATAACACTACAACAGAGGTATCCAGAATGTGTAATGTGCCACAACAGTTATCAGTGCACTTCAATACCACTATAAAGCAGTAGGGTAGATCTAGCCTGAGTCTCTCTTTGCAAAAAATAACAACACAGACTCAACCTTTATGCCACAATAACAATTTTTAGATGGTAGTATACCAGAAGTTGTCAGACTTTCTACCTTGAAGGAAGTCAACCTCTCTCCTTGAAGGAAGTCAACCTCTCTCCTTTTTTAAGTCAACCTCTCTCCTGAGGAGCCTGTGCACGTCTGTTTGCTTTGAGTGTTTTTTATTGCTGGGCAGCAGTTTCAGCTAGGGATGGACGAAAGTCCCTTACCTGTTCTCGAAGCTTGCTTCACGGTGAGGGGAAGGCACTTCAGTTCTCCCCCTGAAGTTCAGGCGAGGTGGGGGAGGCCCCCCATCCCTCGCCAGCGAAATTCAGGCCGGGTATGAGCGCCCCGTCTACCCGGCTGCGAAAAAAAAAGTAAAAACACACACACACACCCGTGATAGGCTATGTAACGATTTACGTAGCCTATCACGGCTAGATTTCCAAAGTCAGCCATGATAGGCTATGTAAATCATCACGTAGCCTATCACGGGTGACTTTGAAAAAAAAAAAGCACGTACGCAAATGGCGGCTCCCATGGGGACCGCCATTTGCGTTCCTTATTTTGACACGTCTAGTCTACGTAAAGATTTGCGTAGACTACGGCGAAAATAAGGGCAACGCAAATAGCATTCCCTTATTTTCGCCGTAGTCTACGTAAATCTTTACGTAGACTAGATGTGCCAAAATAAGGAACGCAAATGGTGGCGCCCCATGGGCACCGCCATTTGCATATGCGCTTTTTTTTTTTTTCAAAGTCACCCGTGATAGGCTACGTGACGATTTACGTAGCCTATCACGGCTGACTTTGGAAATCTAGCCGTGATAGGCTACATAAATCGTTACGTAGCCTATCACGGGTGTTTGTTGTTGTTTTTTTACCGCACTTTTTTTTAATGCAATGGCGGCAGCGGCAGCCGGTCGGGAGACCAGCCACCGCCCCCGCCCCTGACAAAACACCGCCGAAACGCCTCCGGGACCCGCCGCCAAGAGGGACATTCACCGAAGGTAAGTCCCATCCCAGGGGGGGCGGGGGGCCGGCGGAGAATTTCCCCAACATTTTCGGGGGGCCGAATGCGTCGGCACTCGGCCTTCCAAAGATTTGTGGAGAAATTCTCCGCCAATCCTAGTTTCAGCCCACCTGAATTCTGGATGTTTCAGGGTAGCTTGGTGGGGGGGAGGCTGAAAACCTTCCTGAGGTTCTGCACCATTCATCCTTAACATCATTTTCAGGAGCATTATAAGGAATTAAAGATGGCTGCTCTTTTGGAGACAGCCATCTTTTCCCACATACAGTGCCCCTGGAAATGATGCTCCATAATCACATAGTGTCATTCACAGGAGAATTATTTTCTCAGCCCATTTTATTGCACATGGTAGGAGCCACACTTCCTAGCTGCTTGGAACAGATCTTATTTTGAAAGAAACTTTTTTTTTTTTTTTAATGGGGTGGCGGGGGAGAAGAAACAAGCCCTTTGACCACCTCATAACTGTAAGTGTATTCTTTGGAAGTCTAATGACATCCAGAGCACAGGGGGGGGAAATAACTATGCATCATCCCCCTTGTCTCTGCTGAACAAACACCAGAATGAGAGAGTGCAGGAAAGATCAATGGCAGTAGGTTGTAAAAAAAAAAAGGGGGGGGGAAGTGGCTGCTATTTGGGAGAAAGGGGTCATTGGTTGTAGGGATGGGCAAACTCACTCATCCGTTGCTCATCAGACTCCCACCAGCCACCTGACCCTGTTCAGCATGCCATGCAAACCTTTGGACAGTCCATGGGCATCTCCCCATCCCATGAGCAGCCATTTTGAGTAAAAATGGTGGTTCAGCTATTTACAGAAATTGTGATGTGCCTGTAATTTTGCATAAAAGGAGCTATTTACAGCAGCCATTTTACACAAATGGCAATTTCCAGAAATAGCTGAGCTGCTATTTTTATGCAAAATGGTGGCTTGTGGACAAGCGGAGATCCCTGTGCTTGCCCGACTCTGAGCGTGCCACATCAGGCAAGCACAGGGACGTGTGGACTGGTATCCAGGGGGCCAAGCTAGCAAGAAATTGCCAAGCTCGAGCACCAACCAGACTCCCAGGACAACCCTAATAGGTTGTGCGTTTGTTAATGCCTCAAAGGTCCAGTGTATTTGTCTTTGGCGTATGCGTGACTGAGTGATATAAATTGATACTGTGTCTTAATGGTTTCTTTTGCCTATTTGGGGCAGGATGCAACAGTGTCTTTCTGCAAACTCATATAGCACTAGCGGAACTCTGCCGGATCTTTCTGCTGCACAAGCACATGTGTAACCACTTCTGCAATCATTACCTTAGTTGGATTCTCCTCTTCTTTAGTTCTATTATGCTAGCTTGACATCATTTGCACTGGCAAAATGGCACAATTGGATACTGCCCTTTGGAATCAATTTAAAATGTCGTGTTAGCATTAGTGAAATGAATTGTTTGGGCTGTTAGTGTAATCAATTATTTTGACTGACGTATTGCTATGCATTCTTGGTTTTGTATTGCTGTTCTCGTGTTGTGAGTTGCCCTGGGCACGTGGTCTGGAAAGGTGGCAAACAAACTAAAAGTGATGAAGATGACTGTCTCCCACCACCACTCACATATGTCTCCAAATGACCCCTTCCTTGAGGCTGGGGGGGAAGGTCCAGTGATGCTGGGCGAAGGAAGCCCTAGTTTTCATCCCAGTCTTTCAGTAAACCAATAGCAACAAGGATTTTAGGTTCAAGCCCAACCCTCCAAAGTCTCTGCAACCCTCTCAGTTTTGAGGCATCTGAAAATGTGATAGACTTCACTTTTTTCCTGCCTAAAAAACTTGAATAGCACAGTAACCAGGACAGGCCCCCTGCAGAACTCTACTCCATACTACTTGACTTTGATCCATTATTAATTGCTCTGTGTGTGTGTGTGTGTGTGTGTGTGTGCACACGCGCGCATGTTTCAATGCCTAGATTTCATGGTGATGGGCCTTATAAAGATTTAAAATATGAACGGACATTTCCCCTTGGGCAAGTACATGGAACCCAATGCTACTTTCATATTAGAAATCTTTTCCTTCTTTCTCCCTAAGGGATAAGTAATTGTTTTAAATCCTAATTGGAAACCTTTCCTATAGTATAATTGGCTTGTTGTTCTGAGGTTTCCTTTTTTCATGTTCGGTCAATGGATGGTGGAGAAGAATCCTTGCCAATCTCACCTAGGGTTGGGATGACCCCTTCTCAAACCATCATTGCAGACCCCCCAGCTAAGGGGCATGGCCTCCCAAAATGTGAGTCTGCTTTCAGAGGTTGGTGTCAGGATTGATTCTGAGCATATGGAGATAGTTAGCAGTTCAGATTCAGAAGGGGAACAGCCAGAACCAGGGGAGGCATCTTCCTGAGCAAGTTCAGAAATAGATAGGCGTGCTTCCCAGGATGCTAACACCCAGAAGCCCCCCCACCTTTCCCTCCTCCATAAGAACCCAGGAGGAGGAGGAGGAGGAGGAGGAGAGTGCGGGGCATGACCTGAGGGATGCTAGACTGTGGCACAGAGTGAAGTGGGAAAAGTTAGAGGCAGAGCTTAGACGGTGGACCCGGTTGGAGATGTGAGAGGGTTGACATAGGGGAGCATCACTGGAAGGGAGGGGCATCCCTCCCTAAGTTATTCTAGCCAGCAAGTCCCTGTTCAAACTGCTGGCAACTTCGTAGCTCCCATTTGGATCCCCTGCTGTTATTCCTTTGTAGACTGAGGGTCTTCGGGGGCCAAAGGAACGTGACAGCTGGGGTGATATGACTCACCTAATTTTGAGGACAAGAAAAGGAGGTTCTTAGCAGCAATTCTTCTCTTTTTCACTTCATGCTTGTTGTGGCAGAAGTGCTATGCACTGGTTGCTTTTCCTCCTGAAACTATTGAAGGTGGAGGGGTGGGAAGAATTCTGAACGTTGAATGAAAACGGGCTGCTGAACTGGGATAAAGGATGTCAGTCTCTCCTTAAATCCTATAGGTTTTCCCTCACAGGGGAAATAACTTCTCAGGAGGGGGATGTGGATCAGGAAAATGACATAGCGGTAAGAATTGGCCCCCATCTCCTAGTCCCACAGCCTCAGTCCATATCAAGAACTCCCAGCAGCGGCTATTAACTAGGGATGGACGAAAGGGACTTACCTTGTCCCGCAGCTTGCTTCACGGTGGGAGGGAGGTGCTTCGGTTCTCCCCCCAAAGTTTAAGTGAGGGGGGGAGGTGCCCCATCCCTCACCGGCGAAATTCAGGCCGGGTAGGAGCACCCTGTCTCCCCAGCCATGAAAAAAAAGTAAAAAAAAAAAACCACACACAAACACCCATGATAGGCTATGTAACGATTTGTGTAGCCTATCACGGCTAGATTTGCAAAGTCAGCCATGATAGGCTACGTAAATCGTTATGTAGCCTATCACGGGTGACTTTGGGAAAAAAAATAAAAGCACGTACGCAAATGGCGGCTCCCATGGAGACCGCCATTTGCGTTCCTTATTTTGGCACGTCTAGTCTACGTGAAGATTTACGTAGACTACGGCGAAAATAAGGGCAATGCAATTTGTGTTGCCCTTATTTTCACCGTAGTCTATGTAAATCTTTACGTAGACTACCCCTGTCCAAATAAGGAACGCAAATGGCGGCATCAATGAGGCGCCGCCATTTGCGTACGCACTTTTTTTTTTCCAAAGTCACCCGTGATAGGCTACATGTCGATTTACGTAGCCTATCACGGCTGACTTTGGAAATCTAGCCATGATAGGCTACGTAAATCGTCATGGTGTAGCCTATCGTAGCCTATCATGGGTGTGTGGTGTTTTTTTTTACTGTACTTTTTTATTTTGTAATGGCGGCGGCGGCAGCCGGTCGGGAGACTGTCCGCCGCCCCCGCCAAAACGCCACCGAAACGCCGCCAGGAACCGCCGCCGAGAGGTAAGTCCCAACCGGGGGGGGCGGGGGGCCGGCGGAGAATTTCCCTAACGCTTTTGGGGGGCCGAATGCATCAGCATTTGGCCTCCCGAAGATTCGTGGAGAAATTCTCTGCCATCCCTACAAGGATGGACGAAAGTCCCTTACCTGGTCCCAAAGCTTTTTACGGTGGGGGAGGAGGCGTTCCGTTTCTCCCCCCGAAATTCTTGGTGGGGGGAAGGCACCCCACCCCTCCCCTGAGAAATTCTGGCCAGGGGGGAGGTGCCCCATCCTTCCCCGCCGAAATTCTGGCTGGAGGGGAGTGCCCCACCTCTCTGGCCGTGACAAAAAAAGTAAAGATAAAAAATAACATGATAGGCTATGTAAAGATTTACGTAGCCTATCACGGCTAGATTTTCAAAGCCAGTAGGACTGTTAGCCATTGATAGTCTTAGCTAGGGATGTCAGAGAATTTCTCTACAAATCTCCGGGAGGCCGAATGCCAATGCATTTGGCCCCCTGAAATTGGTGGGGAAATTCTCCACCACCCCCCCACCTCCCGGGATGGGACTTACCCCGTGTGAATGTCCCTCTCGGCGGCGGGTCCCGGCGGCGGTGCAGCGGCGGTGCGGCGGTGGCGGCAGCCAGTCTTCCAACCAGCTGCCACCGACGCCATTACAAAGTAAAAAAAAAAAAAGTGATAGGCTACGTAAAGATTTACGTAGCCTATCATGGCTAGATTTTCAAAGTCAGCCATGATAGGCTACATAAATCTTTATGTAGCCTATCACAGCTGCCTTTGAAAAAAAAAAAAGCACGTACACAAATGCATTGGCATTCGGCCCCCCGGAGATTCGTGGAGAAATTCTCCAACATCCCTAAATGGCTAACAGTCCTACTGGCTATATGCTACCCTCCAGTATCAGAGGCAGCATGCCTAGGGATGTTGTGGGCATCCAATACAGGGGTGGAGTCTGATGCACTCCATCCCACCTGGCCTGCTGGACTAGGGTCTGCAAACCCTGCTGGCTGGTCACCCCTGCTGGCCGTGCTGTCTGAGTGTCCTGACGAGTGAGTGTCCTGACGAGTGCTCAGCAACCACTGTATGGACACCTGGTCCCTTAGCGAGCTGCCATTTTGCATAAAAATGGTGGCTCGTTGGTCTGCGTAAAAGGCCTTTTATGGAAATGGAGGCCATAAAGCCACATTTTATGCAAGATTAGAGGTGTGAAATGCCGGAAAAAGGGCTCTACTGAGGGACCAAACCTAGCATCCCTTGGGAGGGAGTTCCACAGCCTGGGAATGGGCATCAAAATGCCTTCTCTTGGGTCGCCACTGCCTTTGAAGGCAGCAGTCTTTAAAAAAGGGCCTTTCCAGAAGATCTTAAACAGGTGGGTTTGCGCTGGCTGCCTATATGTTTCTGAGAGCCCAACTCAAGGTGCTGGTTTTGACCTATAAAAACTTACACATTTCAGGACCATAGTACCTGATGGAATGCCTCACCTGACATAAACTGACCCCGTAGACTACACTCTGCATCCAAGGCCCTCCTCCGGGTGCCTCCTCTGAGGGAGGCTCAGAGGGCAGCAACAAGGGAGAGGGCCTTTCAGTGGTGGCTCCCTATTTACGGAATAATCTCCTTGATGAGGCCCACCTGTCACCAACATTGTCATCTTTTTGGTGCCACAATAAAGCTGCCTTCTTGTCTCAGGCATTTGGCAGCATATAACAAGTCTTTTTGACCAGGTCCTGGATTGTCTCTGGCTGATGGTTTTAATTATTTTAGATATAAGCTGCTGTTGTATATGCTACCTGTTTTATGTCCTTATATGAATGGTTTTTATACTTCATATAATGTATTTTAATGGTTTTTAATCTTATGAACCACTCAGAGAGCTTCTGCTATGGAGTGGTATAGAGCTATAATAAATGAAATGAAATATGGGAGAAGACAGTCTTTTAGGTAACCTGGTCCTAGGGATGTTGGAGAATTCTGCCACGGACTCCAGTGAGGCTGGATTCTTTAGAATCCGGCTCCCCGGAGTCCACAGCAGAACGGGGCAATCCCCCCCTGACACCCCGCAGAATCCCCCTGGGACGGAGCCTACCTGGCGGCAGCAGTGGCTCTCGTGGTGGCTCCAGCGGCAGCTCTGGGTGGTCTTCTGGCCACTGCCGGGCTGTGGCCACAAATGGCAGCCGCTACGCCAGTTGCCATTTGCGTCCCTGCCAAGCCGTGACAGTCTATGTAAGTATCTACATAGCCTATCATGGCTAACGCAGGGACACCATTTGCATCCCTGTCTTTTGCCATGATAGGCTACGTAAATATATACATAGCCTATCACGGCTATGGCAGGGACGCAAATGGTGGCCGCTACGGTGGCCGCCATTTGCAGCTGCAGCCCAGCAGCAGATGGAGGTCTGGTCGCAATGGAGAGGAGCTGGCCAGGGAGGATTCCAGGGGGGGGGAACAGAGCGCCTCCCCCCCACTGCGGATGGCCCCAGCGGAACAAGGTAAGTGTTTCGTACAACCCTACGTGGTCCCAAGCCATATGAGGCTTTATATGACATTACCAGCACATTGAATTCTGCCCGGAAACAGACCAGTAGCCAGTGAAGTTGCTGTAACAGTGGAGTCACATGTTCCCTGTAATCGGCTCTGGTCAACAGTCTGGCCACAGCATTCTGAACCAGCAGAAGTTTCTGAGCAGTTTTTGAAGGCTGTCCCATGGAGAGCACATTACAGTAGCCCAAATGGGATGTAGCTAAGACACATGTGACCGTGGCCAGATCACACATATCTAGGATGGGCGCAGTTGGAGCACCAGCCTCAGCTGGGCAAACACACTGTGCAAAGATTTAGCTGGTAGGATACCCTAGGTGAGTAGTGGAATGCCTGCAAAGCTGATCATATTTGGATCGAAGACACCAGAGTGAAAGGAAACAGAATGGGTCTTCATTTAAAGGAATGGGAAAAGCTTAGAGGATATCACATCTTTTTAATGGCTTCCAAGGGTGGTGAGAATTTTGTTCAGTCCTGGGTTGTTTTAATAATAATTTTGCTAATTCTTATCAAAAGAATGGAAACTGAATTTGGCCCATGTAGATGAGTGAGAATTTGGTTTGGCTTGTTTATTTGTTTTATAAGAACTTACCAAAATTTGTCAATTTCTTCATAAATTGGACCGAAAGGACTTGAGTTTATTTGTTTGTTTTTCAGCATGTGGGAGAACGTGAAATGGAGGGATGTGTCTAGGGATGTTAGAGAATTCCACCACGGATCTCGATGAGGCCGAAAACCAGTGCATTCGGCCCCCCGAACTCCATGGCGGAACGGCCAGCCACCCCCCCGCCACCCTGTGGATCCCCCCCCCCTGGGACGAGACGCACCTGGGGCAGACCTTCTGGGCGGCGGCGGCGGTGGCCGGTCTTCCGATCGGCAGCTGCAGCCGCCATTTCCAGGCTTGTGTAAAAAAAAGAAAAGAAGAAGTGATAGGCTACTAGGGATGGACGAAAGGGACTTACCTGGTCCCGCAGCTTGCTTCGCAGTGGGGGGGAGGCGCTTCAGTTCTCCCCCTGAAGTTCAGGCCAGGGGGGGAGGCGCCCCGCCTTGCCCGGCCAAAATTCAGGCTGGGGGGGGAGGTGCCCCGCCTCGCCCGGCCGAAATTCAGTCCGGGGAGAAGCTCCCCGTCTCCCCGGCCACGAAATAAAAAGTGAAAAAAAAAACCAAATACCCGTGATAGGCTACGTAACGATTTACGCAGCCTATCAAGGCTAGATTTCCAAAGTCAGCTGTGATAGGCTACGTTAATCGTTACGTAGCCTATCGCGGGTGACTTTGAAAAGGAAAAAAAAAGCGCGTACGCAAATGGCGGTACCCATGGGAGCCGCCATTTGCGTTCCTTATTTGGTCCCGGTAGTTTACGTAAAGATTTACGTAGACTACGGCGAAAATAAGGGCAACGCAAATTGCGTTGCCCTTATTTTCGCCATAGTCTACGTAAATCTTTACGTAGACTACCAGGACCAAATAAGGAACAAAAATGGCGGCGCCCATGGGCGCCACCATTTGCATACGCGCTTTTTTTTTTCAAAGTCACCCGTGATAGGCTACATAACGATTTACGTAGCCTATCATGGCTGACTTTGGAAATCTAGCCGTGATAGGCTACGTTAATCGTTCCGTAGCCTATCACGGGTGTTTTGGGTTTTTTTACTTTATTTTGTATAAAATAAAGTAAAAAAAATATTTTGTTCGGCGGCGTTTTGTCGCCGCCCCCGCCCCCGACAAAACGCCGCGGAACCGCTGCCGGGACCCGCCACCGAGAGGGAAATTCAAGGGAGGTAAGTCCCATCCCGGGGGCAGTGGGGTGGTGGCAGAGAATTTCACCAACAATTTTGGGAGGCCGAATGTGTTGGCATTTGGCTTCCCTGAGATTCGTGGAGAAATTCACGGCCATCCCTAATGTTAGGGGATCTGAAGCGGGATTCAGATGTCCGAATCCTGCTTCAGCTTCATAGGCCGAGGCAGGTCACGGGGTGGCCTAAATCAGCCTGAGGTGAATCGGGCCCACCTCAGCAGCTCCAAAGTGGCTTCCAAGTCAGATCGGGGGGTGTGTCCATGCTCAGCCTTAAAATTAGGGATGGCGGAGACTTTCTTCCCGAAACTTCGGGGGGCCGAGCACCAACGTGTTTGGCCCCCCAAACAAGTTTCAGGGAGAACTCCTCCACACACCCCCGCCCCCGCACACCCCCTGGGATGGGAGTTACCTTCGCCGAATGTCCCTCCCGGTGGTGGGTCCGGCCGGCGGTTCGGCGGCTGTTCGTGCGGGGCGGAAGCGGCAGCCGGTCTTTCGACCGGCTGCCGCCGCTGCCATTCCAAGAAAAGAAAAGAAAAAACACCCCCGTGATAGGCTACGTAATGATTAACATAGCCTATCACGGCTAGATTTGCAAAGTCAGCCGTGATAGGCTACGTAAATCGTCACGTAGCCTATCACAGGTGACTTTAAAAAAAAAAAAGTTTTTTTAAACTTTCGCGTACCCGGCGAAAAAAAAAAAAAAAGCACGTACGGATTTACGTAGACTACAGCGACCAAATAAGGAACGCGAATGGCGGCTCCGTATGGGGGCCGCCATTAGCATACGCGCTTTTTTTTTTTTTTAAGTCACCCGTGATAGGCTACGTGACGATTTACGTAGCCTATCACGGCTGACTTTGCAAATCTAGCCGTGATAGACTACGTTAATCGTCACGTAACCTATCACGGGTGACTTTAAAAAAAAAAAAGTTTTTTTAAACTTTCGCGTTCGTGGCCAGGCGAGGCGGGAAGCCTCCTCCCCGGCCTGAATTTCGGCCGGGGTGAGGCGGGAAGCCTCCCCCCCGGCCTGAACTTCGCGGGGGGAGCAGCGAAGTGCCTCCCCCCCACTGCGAACAAGCTTCGGCGAAAGGTAAGGGACTTTCATCCACCCCTACTTAAAATAAGCACACTGAGTGACTCCACTCTTCCTCGAAACAGTGCAGGACAAGGGGCATTTCTTCCAATTATTTGATCTGGTGGAGAAGAGTGGATTGTAGTTCACTGTATTAAGGATCATCTGCATGTACAATTGTGAAAAAGGGTTTCAGGCAAGCACACACACACACACACAGGTGTTTGTGGAACTCATGGCGCCATTAGAAGTTCAAGTCTATGTGCACAGTATTGTGATCGCCATTTTTTTTCAAAACATGGCAATTGTGAAGGAGGCAGACAGGGCCTGGGTAAGTGTGAGTGGCTTGGTGAGTGGGAGTGTGCCTCGAGCCCTGGTCCGGGTATGCGTGAGCAGGGGCAGGGGTTTGGGGGGCATCTGGAGAATCCAGACCAGAGGGGGGTGCCTATCCATCCCTGATTGCAGTTAGTTCCAGCAACATTTGCTGCAAACATATCTTTAAAAAATTCCACAACCCTGACATGCTCCAACCAAAACCATGTTTTTGTGCCAAAGCTCACATTCTGTGTGTGTGCTACACATGTATGCATAAAGTGATCCTAGTTATGTCCCCAGAGCCTCAAGAAACCTTTCAGAATCTAATGCATACATTCTAAGCAAAAAATGTTTTCCTCATTAAAATCAGGGATGTGTGAATCAGCTAAACTTGAGCTTATCATTTTATTTTATTTTTTTCTGATGTCCTCCTCAAAGCTCATTCTAACTCATGTCTGTATCAGGCTGTGAGCTTCAAGTTTAAAAATCCATGTGTATTTTCATGCACGTTTTTTCATAATGTATGCATCCATTGTGCACATTTTTGAGATGTATGAATTTTCTCCCATTGAATAAAGTGTGTTTATGCACATTTTTCAAATATACGCAATTTTTATGTGCATTTTTTCAAATGCACGCATTCTTCAGCAACTTTTTTTTTTTGAACAGGAATCACAACACAACCTCAGAAATGTATGGACTTCGACTGCAGACTGTGCTCAGGTCCATGCTCAGGTCTAGGTGGTGTGAAATGGGTAAATTCTGGTCAAAATCAAACTTAAACAAATTTGTCATACATCCCTAATATATTTTTACCTCAGATTATTGGGCAATGAATGGTAAGAACTGATACATCTAAGTTCGTAGCTGTGTTAACGTCATTCATTTGGCCCTAATAGGGATGTCAGAGAATTTCGCCATGAATCTCAGGGAGGCCGAATGCCAGCGCATTCGGCCCCCCAAAATCGGTGGCGAAACGGTCTTCCACCCCCCGCCACCCCCCAGGACGGGACTTACCTTAGGCGAATCTCCCTGGCGGCGGCAGCTGCTCTGGTGGTGGTTCAGCAGCGGCAGTGGCCGGTCTTCTGACCAGCCGCTGCCACCACCATTTCCAAGTTAAAAAAAAAAAAAGTGATAGGCTACGTAAAGATTTACGTAGCCTATCACGGCTAGATTTTTAAAAAATACCGTGATAGGCTACGTAAATGTTTACGTAGCCTATCACGGCTGAGTTTAAAAACAACAACAACAACCGCGCATATGCAAATGGCGGAGCCCATGGGCGCCGCCATTTGTATTCCTTATTTTGGCACGTCTAGTCTACGTAAACATTTACATAGACTACGGCAAAAATAAGCGTTTTCATTTGCATTTGCATTCCTTATTTTGGCATGTCTAGTCTACGTAAACATTTACGTAGACTACGGCGAAAATAAAGGGAACGCAAATAGCGTTCCTTATTTTGGCACGTCTAGTCTACGTAAACATTTATGTAGACTACGGTGAAAATAAGGGGAACGCAAATAGCATTCCCCTTATTTTTGCCGTAGTCTACGTAAATGTTTACGTAGACTAGATGTGCCAAAATAAGGAACGCAAATGGCAGTGCCCATGGGCGCTGCCATTTGCATACACGCGGTTGTTCTTTTTTTTTAACTCAGCCGTGATAGGCTACGTAAACATTTACATAGCCTATCATGGCTGACTGCAGGGATGCAAATGGCGGCGGCTACGGCCGCTGCCATTTGCAGACACGGCAGCAGGATTCGTGGCAGGAGGGACGGGGTGCCTCCCCCGCGGCCAGAATTTCGGGGGGAGGGATGGGACACCTCTCCCCTGGCCAGAATTTCAGGGGGAGGGATGGAGCGCTTCCCCCCCACCGCGAATCAAATTTTGTAAAAGGTAAATGACTTTCGTACATCCCTAGGCCCCCCTAACCAGAAAAATGCATGAATAACCATGCAATCCTACAGATGTCATTTCAGAAGTAAGCCTCAGTGAGTTCAATGGAATCTACTACCAGGTAAGTGTGTATGTAGGACTGCAATGCACCTGTGCAGTTTTATACATGCCTCATTACGTGGGTTCAATCATGTAGTTTAATCCCAGGCAATATTTCCAACAGTATTGGAACCTAAATTACTCTGAAACAAAATCCTTCCTGTGCCCCCCTTTTGGTAAATGTATGGGAAATTCTCAGGGCATATCAGACATGACCCCATTTCTAAAAGCCTGTTCCTAACACCAGCTTTTCCCCAAAATGTGTCCATTTCTGCACATGGAACTTGAGAAACCATCCAATGCACATTTTGCTCCTCAGACTCTGTTCAAATGGTAGCTCAGACTGTCAATTTCTGTTGCTTGGGTCGTTGCTAAGAAGTCCAAAACAAGTATAAGTTACACCACTTGAAGGACGACTACACGTTTTCTCCAACTTCAAGCCAATGACTCCACAAATTCAGTTAACAGCTATCCATGGGCTACATACATTTCTTTTTTCAAAAAAATGTGATGCCTCCTGTTGTATGACCCTCAAAGCCCTTCAGAGAGTTAAAGAATTAAGGTGCTGAAGCTGTGCCAATTTGTGCCATTTGAACAGCCTGTCTGGAGCTTTGGGAGAAAAAAAAACTTATTAGAGGTGAAGCTAATACCTTGTGCCTTATTTATTCCCGCATGGAGAAAATGAACCTCAGAGATGTTAAATCACGGAACAGGTTTTCAAAGGCACATATGGCACTTTAGGGGCCTAAATGCCATTGATTTTCTGTCAATATTTTCAATCAATAATAATTACGGTGTCTAAACTTCCATTTGTGCCTTGCACTGTCTATACCACTACTTGAAAATGCTATCACTTTGACATCAATGTGGGAAAATAAATGGGCATTTCCCTCCCGATCAAGTCTCACTTAATTTGATATTTAGAAGTCTCCTCATTCAGATGTGGGTGCTGGGGAGCATGTCTGACATTTCCCCAAATGCCTATGAAGATGGCTTTCAGGCTGATCACTGAGCTGATTCAAATGCTATGGTATAGTCTTCTCATAGTGCTGTGCCATCCCATGATCCGAGTGAGGCTTTGCTTGTTTCGAAATATTCTCATGTCAAAAGCTAATGCATGCAAAGCTAATAAATTAGGGAAGAGGCTAGAGACTTGGAGGCCTATTGCAACAAACAGCACCCAATGTGCCTTCTGGTGGTACAGTCCTCACACAGGCCTTCAAACAAGGAATCCCTGTGTGCATTGTAGCAGTGCTGCAATGCTTGTACCTGCTCATTTCAATTGGCTCAGAGGACAGAGGGGTTGCTCAATGTGTATGTTTATTTCAGTCCCTGTTCTTGATTGGAAAGAAAGGGATCGTGGCCTATTTACAACATGTCCCTCTATTTGGTCCTCAAAAAACTTAAGTGGAGAGAAACAGAGAACTATCAGTAGCCTTGGTATTAGGGGTGGACGAAACTCACTTACCTGTCCTCGAAGTTTTTCGCGGTGGGGGGGAGGCGCTTCGCTGCTCCCCCTGCAAAGTGCAGGCCGGGGGGGAGGCTTCCCGCCTCGCCCGGCCAAAATTCAGGCTGGGGGGGAGGCTTCCCGCCTCGCCCGGCCGAAATTCAGGCCGGGGGGGAGGTGCCTCACCTCGCCCGGCCGCGAACTCAAAAGTTTAAAAAAAAAAAAATAAAAGCCCCCGTGATAGGCTACGTGACGATTACCGTAGCCTATCACGGCTAGATCTGCAAAGTCAGCCGTGATAGGCTACGTAAATCGTCACGTAGCCTATCACGGGTGACTTAAAAAAAAAAAAAAAAGCGTGTAGGCAAATGGCAGCCCCCATAGGGAGCCGCCATTCCTTTTCCTTATTTGGTCGCTGTAGTCTACGTAAAGATTTACGTAGACTACGGCGACCAAATAAGGAACGGGAATGGCGGCTCCCTATAGGGGCCGCCATTATCCGTACGCGCTTTTATTTTATTTTTTTAAAGTCACCCGTGATAGGCTACGTGACGATTTACGTAGCCTATCACGGCTGACTTTGGAAATCTAGCCGTGATAGGCTACGTAAATCGTTATGTAGCCTATCACAGGGGTGTGTTTTGTTTTGTTTTTCGCGGCCGGGTAGACGGGGTGCTTCTACCCGGCCTGAATTTCGCCGGCGAGGGATGGGGCGCCTCCTGCCCGGCCTGAATTTCGTTGCCCTTATTTTCGCCATACTCTATGTAAATCTTTACGTAGACTACAGCGACCAAATAAGGAACGGGAATGGCGGCTCCCTATGGGGGCCGCTATTATCCGTACGCGCTTTTTTTTTTTTAAAGTAACCTGTGATAGGCTACGTGACGATTTACGTAGCCTATCACGGCTGACTTTGGAAATCTAGCCGTGATAGGCTACGTAAATCGTTATGTAGCCTATCACAGGGGTGTGTTTTGTTTTTTTTATCGCGGCCGGGTAGACGGGGCGCTTCTACCCGGCCTGAATTTCGCCGGCGAGGGATGGGGCGCCTCCCGCCCGGCCTGAATTTCGGCCGGGCGAGGCGGGGTGCCTCCCCCCCCTCGCATGAACTTCGGGGGGAGAAGCGAAGTGCCTCCCCCCCACCGCGAAGCAAGCTTCGAGGACAGGTAAGGGACTTTCATCCATCCCTGGGAATGCTATTTGCGTTGCCCTTATTTTCGCCGTAGTCTACGTAAATCTTTACGTAGACTAGACGTGCCAAAATAAGGAACACAAATGGCGGTGCCCATGGGGTGCCGCCATTTGCGTATGCGCTTTTTTTTCCCCCAAAGTCACCCGTGATAGGCTACGTGATGATTTACGTAGCCTATCATGGTGTTTATGGAAAATCTAGCCGTGATAGGCTACATAAATCTTTATGTAGCCTATCACGTTTGCTTGTTTTGTTTTGTTTTTTACTTGGAAATGGCGGCGGCGGCTGCCGCCGCTGCCGAAACACCGCCAAAACGCCGCCAGGAGCCACCAGCACCAGGGACATTCAGCAAAGGTAAGTCCCATCCTGGGGGAGGTGGACCGTTTCTCCACCAATTTCGGGGGGCCGAATGCGTTGGCATTCGGCCTCCTGGAGATTCGTGGAGAAATTCTCCGACATCCCTACATTGAACTGGAACACCAGGACACCTGAGTTTCTGCTAGGGAAGGTGGAGAATTCCGCCACGGATTTCAGTGAGGCCGAATGCACTGGCATTCGGCTCCCCAAAACCCATGGTGGAACGGCCTCCCACCCCCACCCCCCTGCGGATTCCCCCCCGGGACAAAGCTTACCTGGGGTGGATGTTCTGGCAGCGGCGGCTCCGGCAGCAGCTCTGGCAGCGGCTCTGGCAGCGGCTCCAGCGGCGGCGGCTGGTCTTTCAACCAGCTGCTGCTCCCGCCATTTGCGTTTGCTGTTTGCTGTGATAGGCTACGTAAGTATTTACGTAGCCTATCACGGCAAGCAAAAAAAAAAACAGCATATGCAAATGGCGGCAGCTATGGCAGCCGCCATTTGCGTTCCCCTTTTTTCGCTGTTTTAGCCTATGTAAATATTTACGTAAGCTATTACGGTGAAAAAAAAGGGGGAACGCAAATAGCGTAGTGGGCGCTATTTGTGTTCCTTTTTTTTGCCGTAATAGCTTACGTAAATATTTACGTAGGCTAAAACGGCGGGGGGGGGAAGGAATGCAAATGGCGTCCACTACGCTATTTTCGTTCCCTTTTTTCCCACCTTAATAGCCTACGTAAATATTTACATAGGATAAAACGGCAAAAAATAGGGAACGCAAATGGCGGCCACCGTAGCTGCCGCCATTTGCGTACGCTGTTTTTTGGGGGGAGGGCCTGCCGTAATAGGCTACATAAATACCTATGTAGCCTATCACGACAGCCTGGCTGGATGCAAATGGCAGCTGCTATGGCGGCTGCCATTTGCGTCCACAGCAGCCCGTCCACAGCCAGAACTCCGGCTGTGGACGGCCCTGGTCGGCTGCTCTGCAGAGCCGCGGCAGAGCAGATCCGGCCAGGCAGGATTCTGGGGGGGAGGACCAGATCGCCTCCCCCACTGTCGAGGATTCTGGGGGGAGGGACAGAGTGCTTCCCCCCCCCACTAATCACATCTGTGAAAACGTAAGTGACATTCGTACATCCCTAGTTTCTGCACCCCTGAGTTCGATGGTACACTCATGGATCTAGCAACAGCCATTGCCCTTGGTTCTGGGTCCTGCCAAGAACCCTTGGTATTCTAACTTCCAAATATACTTTTGCCTATCTGAGCAGGTAGTTGACAGCCTCCCTTTACCCTTCTTTCAGCATCATGCTTCTTCCCCTGCCTACCTGAGCAGGTAGATGACAGCCTACCCAAGCAGGTAGTTGACAGCCTCTCGTTATCCTTCTTTCAGCATCATGCTTCTTCCCCGGCCTACCTGAGCAGGTAGATGACAGCCTACCCAAGCAGGTAGATGACAGCCTCCTTTTATGCTAGGGATGTCAGAGAATTCCACCACAGACTGAAATGGGATTGAATTCCCCTTAGTCCGTGCCATGGAATCATCTGCGGAACGGAACGATGAGGTCCAGCGGAGCCAGCAGTCATGCGGCTTTTCTGTTGTCATTCACAAGGAGTCACAGAATTTTTGTAAATAAAAACACAGTATAGTAATATCACGATAATAAATACGTAAGGTTATTTTTTAAATGAATTGTGCTTACCGCCATGTTTGTGGGTATTCTTTTTAAGTTGAAATCCTCCATCTCCATTTACTTTCAGCCAAAACACTTCCTCTTCCTATGGGCTTCTCAAAAAAAGCTGTCTTAGGTGTGCCTGAGAAATAGACTATTTGTTTAAGGCAACACTGTTTTAAAGAAAGAAAAAGGTCCTGGAGCCCTGCACAATGTATTATTCTCCCTACTAAGCTCCAGGACCAGCATGGTCATTTTAAACGGTTTTGTCTTTCTTTAAAACAGCGTTGCTTTAAACAAATAGTTTTTCTCTGAGGCACACCTAAGACAGCCTTCTTTTGGGAAGCCCCTACAAGGAAGAGGAAGTGTTTTGGCTGAAAGTAATTACCGCATGTCAGGGCAGGGGAAAAAAATACGTAAATATTTACGAAAAATAGCGATTCTTACACAGGAATTACATTTTTGGTACAGATTTATCTACGTAATTTTTGGAGTGGAAAAAAAAGAGGAGAATTCCATGGGACTTGTGAACGGCGGAACAGAGCACTGGCCGCAAACTGCAGAAGTCAAGCAGCACAGAAGGTACACAATTCGTACATCCCTACTTTACCCTTCCTTAAGCAAGATGCTTCTTCCCCTGCCTACCTGGGCAGGTAGATGACAGCCTACCTGAGCAGGTTGTTGACAGCCTACCTTTACCCTTCCTTCAGCATCATGCTTCATCCCCTGTCTACCTGAGCAGGTAGATGACGGCCTACCTGAGCAGGTGGTTGACAGCCTACCTGAGCAGGTAGTTGACAGCTTCCCTTTACCCTTCCTTCAGCATCATGCTTCTTCCCCTGTCTACCTGAGCAGGTAGATGACAGCCTACTTGAGCAGGTAGTTGACAGCCTCCCTTTACCCTTCCTTCAGCATCATGCTTCTTCCCCTGCCCATCTACTACTCATGGTCGTGTTCACCTACACAACCTGTGACTCATGAAGTTGAACACAGCCCATGAGCCATCTCTTGCATCCAACTGGGGGCTCTCCGCCTAAGCCTCTTTTTTTATCCCTGCCTGGGACTGCAAAAACAACTGGATATCACATCCCTGGAAGGCATAATACCCGAACTATTGTGTTTATGTATTATGAACTTCATAATACATGAAGAGGTAATACTGAATTCAGCAGGTGGGTTGAAACTTCTGCAAGCCTTGCCTTATCTCTCCCCAGTCCCTGCTTTCTCCATTTATTATAAGTTGTAAATTCACAATCCCATCTCACTTCTGTATTCTGCACATTCAACAGTATGTCACAGGTGCTAAATGCAAGTAGTAGTAGTAGTAAGTAGTAGTATTACTACCAGTAGTAGTAGCAAATTTAGAATATGCAAATCTTAAAGTTATATTTAAAAAGACAGAACAGCTATTTCTGCCACTACTACTAGACATCTACTATGAGCAATACTACTAGTAGTAGTAGCAGGAGCAGGAGCTGCAATTCTGCCACTTTCTGAGAAGCAGCAGCAGTGGCAGCAGCAGTTCTGCTCTTTTCTGAGTAATTTTACAATTTGCATATTTTTCATTTCATAGATTGGGGAAGAGTCCTTCCTTAAGTATTCAAGGGAGCACCATTTATTGGGTGATTGAAAAAAAAAGAAAAAAAGAGGCAGGTGTGCGCCTTTGGAAAAATGAGGCACTTCACCAGATAGTGATATTTCTACACAGGGAAATGAAAGTAATTTGCCTTTGCCTTTTTGTTCACCCGGTTTTGTTCTGCTCGCTCACACAGTTCAACAGGGTTTAATGTGCTCATAATAAAGATGCACGCTGTGTACTGATTTCCCCACTCCACTCCGCACCTCCCGCACTCCGGATGAGAGACCACCTCACTCTTCCCGGCTAGAAAAAGAAGGCGAAAATGGGAGAAAAGTAAGGTTTCCAAGCACTGTGGGATTCTGCAAGAGTAATTACCCTCCTCTTCAATATTAATGAGCAATTAGAGTGCCGTCCATGGAACAGTCTGTGGATCCTCTGGCTTCAACAATGACAGTCCTGTGGCTTTGCTATTAAGATTTTAACTATTTGACTAAACGGCAAGGCACTGGGACCATTGTGGTTACCTAAGCTGCGATCGCAGTGCAGCTCGAAACACGGCAGTGAACCGCAGCAGGCCGCCATGCTCTTGTGCAATGGATCTGAGACAAAACATTCTGCACCGTGTGGAGAAAGTGGATGGGGGAACATTTTTCTCCCTCTCTCATAATACTAGAACCACGGGTCATCCATGAAGCTGATTGGTGAGAGATCCAGGACAGATAAAAGGAAGGGCTTCTTCACAGAGCACAGAGTTAAACTATGGGATTCACTTACACAAGGCGTAGTGATGGCCACCAATTTGGATGGCTTTAAAAGTGGGGTTAGACACATTCCTGAAGGAGAAGGCTTTCAATGGCTTCTAGTCCTGATGGAAAAGTGCTACCTCCAGTATCAGGGACAGGATGCCTATGTACACTAGTTGCTTGGGAATATGGGCGGGAAGGTGTTTTTGCACTCATGTCCTGCTTGTGGGTTCCCAAGGGCAGCTGGTTGGCCACTGTGTGAACAGAATCCAGGGCAAGATGAATCCTTGGTCTGATCCTTCATGGCTCTTCTTACGTTCTTATCTAAACGACTTTAGATTGTGGATGAGTGGGTAGGAACCCCAACTTCAGCACACCCCTTTTATCTATATTGCAGGTGAAGAAGCTCTGCATCTGTGTCAGACAGACCTAGAATTGTTAAAAAAGAAAGAAAGAAAGAAAGAGAAAAGAACAAGAACAAGAACAAGAACAAGAACAAGAAAAGAAAAGAAAAAAGAAAAAAGCCCTCTCCTTTTTTTCACTTGGAAGTATGAATGTGATTTTTTAAAAGTTGACTAGTGTCTCTTGTAGTGCACACACAGGAACCTCACAGGGATGTAGTAGGAGGACACTCTCTTGCCATTGTGCACAAGTGTCTCCTTCTCCCTGCTGAGGCCTGGCAGGGAGAAGAAGGGACTTGAGCACAATGGCTGGCAGCATGCTAAAAGATAAAGGTGTTCCCAGCCAGTCGTGTACGACTCTAGGGCGTGGTGCTCATCTCCATTTCTAAGCCGAAGAGCCAGCGCTGTCCGAAGACGCTTCCTGTGGTCATGTGGCCGGCATGACTGAACACCAAGGTGCACGGAACGCTGTCACCTTTCCCGCCGAAGCGCTACCTATTTATCTACTTGCAATTTCTTGCTTTCGAACTGCTAGGTTGGCAGGAGCTGGGACTGAAGACGGGAGCTCACTCCGTCATGCGGCACTCGGGTCTCGAACTGCTGTCCTGCCAACCTTCTGGTCTGCAGTTCAGTGTCTTAACCACTAAGCTAGGAGTCTGCAAACTCCATCAGGGAATGCCAGCCAAGCCAGGGGCTCCAGGGAAATCCATCAAGCCCCCAAAGGGCTGGATTTCCTTTCCCCACACTGGGCATCCCTAACCACAAGAAGAGTTTGGTGGCAGTCAAGGGATGTGCAGATAAGTACTTGCCAACATCCATACATTTGTTTACTTATTTATTAGTAATACTTATTTACCACTTAATATAATACCATCTCCAGGCGGTTCACATACAAATATTAAAAGCTACATTTAAACACACTATTAAAAACCATTTCAACTGCAGTAACAATAACATCACATTTAAAAGGCACGATTACAAACCATTCCAACTGCAAATGTCTTCATAAATGGAATGCAAAGAGCTTGAGATTTAAAAACAAAAACAAAACTGACTGAATGAGGGACAACAAATTCATGAGGTGCAGCTATTCCCCACATGGAGAGCACTGTGTTGTTGCTGCCTGACATGCATCTGATGAAGTGGACAGTAGGGATGTACGAAAGGCACTTACCTGGTCCCGCAGCTTGCTTCGCAGTGGGGGGGAGGCGCTTCGGTTCTCCCCCCAAACTTCAGGCCGGGGGGGAGGCGCCCCACCTTGCCTGGCCGAAATTGAGGCCGGGGAGAAGCGCCCCGTCTCCCCGGCCGCAAAATAAAAAGTGAAAAAAAAAACCAAACACCCGTGATAGGCTACGTAACGATTTACGCAACCTATCATGGCTAGATTTCCAAAGTCAGCCGTGATAAGCTACGTAAATCGTTACGTAGCCTATCACGGGTGACTTTTTTTTTAAAAAAAAAAGCACGTACGCAAATGGCAGGGCCCACGGGCACCGCCATTTGCGTTCCTTATTTGGGCCCGGGTAGTCTACGTAAAGATTTACGTAGACTATGGCGAAAATAAGGGCAACGCAAATAGCGTTGCCCTTATTTTCGCCATAGTCTACGTAAATATTTATGTAGACTACCCAGGCCCAAATAAGGAATGCAAATGGCGGCGCCCATGGGCGCCGCCATTTGCGTACGTGCTTTTTTTCCCCCAAAGTCACCCGTGATAGGCTACGTAACGATTTACGTAGCCTATCACGGCTGACTTTGGAAATCTAGCCATGATAGGCTACGTAAATTGTTATGTAGCCTATCACGTGTTTTTTTTTTTTACTTTATTTTGTAATGGTGGCGGTGGCAGCCAGTCGGAAGACCGGCCGCCGCCCCCACCCCCGCCGAACCACCACCGAACCGCCGCCGGGACCCGCCACCGAGAGGGACATTCGCAGGAGGTAAGTCCCATCCCGGTGGGGGCGGTGGGTGGAGAATTTCACCACCAATTTCAGGGGGCAGAATGCGTTGGCATTTGGCCTCCCCAAGATTCATGGAGAAGTTCTCCGCCATCCCTAGTGGACAGTGTCTACAAAACGTATGCCAGAATAAATTGCATAGCCTTTACAGTTCCATGAGACTCCGTTGTTTTTGCTGCAATAGACAAACATGGCTACCCATCTGGAAATTTTGAAATGTGTATTTTGAGGGAATGTGCTTTCAGAAGTACTTGATAGACTGGCGCACTGGGCAGAAAACAAGAGAATGAAATTTAATAGGGATAAATGCCAAGTTCTGCACCTAGGAAAAAGAAACCAAACGCACAGTTACAAGATGGGGGATACTTGGCTCAACAGTACTACAAGCGAGAAGGATCTTGGAATTGTTGTAGATCACAAGCTGAAGATGAGCCAACAATGTGATGTGGCTGCAAAGAAGACAAATGCTATTTTGGGCTGCATTAATAGAAGTATAGCTTCCAAATCACGTGAAGTACTAGTTTCCCTCTACTCAGCACTGGTTAGGCCTCATCTGGAATACTGTGTCCAGTTCTGGGCACCACACTAAGAAGGATGCAGACAAGCTGGAGAGGGTTCAGAGGAGGGCAGCAAAGATGATCAGGGGACTGGAAACAATGCCCTGTGAGCAGAGGCTGAAAGAACTGGGCATGTTTAGCCTTAAGAAGAGAAGACTGAGGGGAGATAGGATAGCTCTCTTCAAGTATTTGAAAGGTTGTCACAGAGAGGAAGGCCAGGATCTTGTCTCAATCATCCCAGAGTGCAGGACACAGAATAATGGGCTCAAATTACAGGAAGCCAGATTCCTGTCGAACGTCAGGAAAAATGTCCTGACTGTTAGAGCAATACAACAATGGACCCAATCCCCAGGGAGGTGGTGGGCTCTCCCACACTGGAGACATTCAAGATGAAGCTGAACAGCCATCTGTCAGGGATGCTTTGACTTAGATTCCTGCATTGAGCAGGGGTTGAACTCGACGGTCTTATAGTCCCCTTCCAACCCTACTATTCTATGGTTCTATGATTCTAAGTGCATATTTTAAGTGAAAAATACATAGAATCATAGAATAGTAGGGTTGGAAGGGGCCTACAAGTCCATTGAGTCCAACCCCCTGCTCAGTGCAGGAATCCAAGTCAGAGCATCCCTGATGCAGAATTAATTCCAAATGTGTGTGTGTGTGACTTTAAAAATTGCTGATGAATTTAGAAGCAGGATGGAATGGACTTGAGAGTATCATCGACCTGGAATTGCATGATCTGTCCATCCCTAGCTGTGAGGGAGGGAGATGTCCAGAGGGACAATGCCAGAGCCTGGGTAAATTTCACTATGCAATATGGCATGGGGGAGAGGGCTAGCTCTACACGGGGCTCCCATTTTCAGGGGCAGCCTCGCGTCTATTCTAACGCATCGTTCTGCTTTTCAGGAAAGGTATCCATGTGCTCCTCGGAGTGGTGATTAAAATGCCTCCTTTCATCTCCGTTATCCAACACACTTGCTCCACCTAACGAGCGCATGGGAGGCTAGAAAGATTCCTGACAATGTGATAACATTTAAGATTTCCAGCACATTAATACTGACATTTTGTCTTCTAAACAATCACAGGTAATGAAGGTCAGTACAAGCAAACATTCTGTCTATGGCCCTTAGTTGGAAGCTTGCTGTGCTTGAACATCGCAGCGGGAGACTGCCAGGCTGAGAGTCTTCCTCTGTGCTGCTTCCCTTCCAAGGACTTGCTTGCACCTGGCTCCAGCATATGGCCAACCATGGAGATGTTTTACGGGGTTCATTGCCTCAATAACTATTTAATGATTAATTACTGCTGGCTAATGTCAGGATGAGACATTGAAGGCTGCCGGCAAAAATCTTAACTATGGAAAATGGCAGCAGGCAGACCTTTTCCCCCCATGAAGAATAACTTTTTTGCTCAACATTGCTGCAAGATGCATTTAAAAAAATGGCTCACAAACGAAAAGAGGAGGAGGAAGGAGCACAAAATGATCCAGCTGTAAATCGTGTCTTTGATGTGCTCTGTTTCATGAATTCGTAAGGAGGTGAGGGTAGCCTTGCGGGATTATTGCTAGACCCAAGGTTGCTGATATCTCAGAACACACCATCTTTTCAGCAAAAAAGGGGAAATGCATCCATGCCTTTGTCGGGACAGGCTCAGGCATATGTAAAGTGAATCATAGTCCTTGCCATTCCTAGAGCCTTTCAAGCCCAGAGGGCCTCATATGATGCTGGCTTGTGGGATGGGGGCTCCACACGGAGACACCCACGTGTACGCATGCACGCACAAGCACACAGATTATGGGCTTCATCACACGGAGCTTTTATCCTGCGATCGAGATTGCTCCTTCAGAGAAGTTTGGGGGCTCTTTACATAACGCCATGACCCTCCTGCACTAAATGCCCTTTGTTCCATTTTTAAATAGATTGCAGATCATGAGCTATCAAATTACCCCGTTGTGTTCTGCTTCTGTTTCCCCCATGAAAAGACTTGAAGTGTCAAGAAGAGGAGCAAGATCAATGAAAGGTAATGGAAGACTCAGATATGGGGAGAAGGGCAGGGGGAAGGGGAGGGGGAAAAGGAAGTGCATGTAAAGGGAGTCAGTGGTGATCCTGCATTTAAAATGGAAGCAGAAAGCCCCATTTTAAATCCAGGATTTTAGGCTGGTCTAGAAATGCCCTATATAATATATGTATGGTTGGTTTGTTGGTTGGTTGGTTGGTTGGTTGGTTTAAAGCATATCCCCTTGTTCTTCAAGCAGAAAGCTCCCAGAGCAGCTTACAGTTCAATAAAAACAGGGCAGTCCCTACCGTCAGGGTTACCATCTAAGAAGACACAAAACAAAAGGAAAAAGTGATGGTGGGGGACACACACACATCCCAGCAATCCTAATACAGATTGCCCTTTCCATGCTATTAGCACCAGCAGGAAAAGAGCAATCTGTATGAGGGAGTGGAGACAGTCTGGAGGGAGAGGAGAGACAGAATGGTAAAAAGGGTAAGCTGTATAAGAAATATGACACAGGGCAATTTAGTGGCAGCAGGGGCTAGGGAAGCCGCAGTTAAGGCCCTGTGTGGGGCCATGTGAGCCAAAGTTTGTGCATGCCTGTCCTAGAGGCAGCTGTTTACAACAGTGTTCCCCAACCTTGGATCCCTAGATGTAGTCAGACATGAACTCCCACCTTTCCTGACCATTGGCCATGCTGGCTACAGATGATGGGACCTGTAGCCCAAACAAAACTGGATTCCCACAGTTGGGAAAGGTTGGTTTAGAGCAGGGGTGGGCAACATGTGACTCTGGCTATGCCCACCCCACCTGCTGCCCCCTCCACAAATTGTAAAAAGAAAAAGAAATGTCTGGATTGTCCATTTTGACGCCCTTTTTTACTCTTTTGGTACTCTGTAGCTACTACGTATCTCCAAAATCATCAAAATTCACTTGTTGTTGTTGTTGTTCAGTTGTTCAGTCATGTCCAACCCTCCGTGACCCCATGGAGCACAGCACGCCAGGCCCCCCTGTCCTGCGCTCTCTCCCAGAGCGTGCTCAAGTTCATATTCATTGCATCGGTGATGCTATCTAGCCATCTCATTCTCTGCCGTCCCCTTCTCCTTTTGCCTTCAGTCTTTCCCAGCATCAGGGTCTTTTCCAGGGAGTTTTCTCTTCGCATTAGGTGACCAAAATATTTGAGCTTCAGCTTCAGTATCTGTCCTTCCAATGAGCACTCAGGGTTGATTTCCTTTAGGATGGACTGATTTGACCTCCTTGCAGTCCAGGGCACTCGTAAGAGTCTTCTCCAGCACCACAGTTCAAAAGCGTCCATTCTTCGGCGCTCAGCCTTCCTTATAGTCCAGCTCTCGCAGCTACATTACTACTGGGAAAACCATAGCTTTGATTATACGGACCTTTGTCGGCAAGGTGATGTCTCTGCTTCTTACTATGCTGTCTAGGTTTGCCATAGCTTTCCTCCCAAGGAGCAAGCGTCTTTTAATTTCATGGCTACAGTCACAGTCTGTGGTGATCTTTGAGCCCAAGAAAGTAAAATCTGTCACTGCTTCCATTTCTTCCCCTTCTATATGCCAGGAAGTGATGGGGCCAGATGCCATGATCTTCGTTTTTTTAATGTTGAGTTTCAAACCAGCTTTTGGACTCTCTTCTTTCACCCTCAACAAGAGGCTCTTGAGATCCTCTTCGCTTTCTGCCATTAGGGTGGTATCATCTGCATATCGGAGGTTGTTGATAATTCTCCCGGCAATCTTAATTCCGACCTGTGATTCATCCAGCCCGGCGTTTCTCATGATGTACTCTGCATATAAGTTAGGGGTGGATGAAAGTCACTTACCTGTCGTCGAAGCTTGTTCGTGGTGGGGGGGAGGCGCTTCGCTGCTCCCCCCGCAAAGTTCAGGCCAGGGAGGGGAGGCTTCCCACCTCACCCCGGCCGAAATTCAGGCCGGGGGGGAGGCTTCCTGCCTTGCCCGGCTGAAATTCAGGCCGGGGAGGAGGCTTCCCGCCTCGCCCGGCCGCGAACTCCATTGTTTTTTTTTTAAAAAAAAACACCCCCATGACAGGCTACGTGATGATTAACGTAGCCTATCATGGCTAGATCTGCAAAGTCAGCCGTGATAGGCTACGTCATTCATCACGTAGCCTATCACGGGTGAATTTAAAAAAAAAAAAAGGCGCGTACGCTAATGGCGGCCCCCATAGGGAGCCGCCATTCCCGTTCCTTATTTGATCGCTGTAGTCTACGTAAAGATTTACGTAGACTACGACGAAAATAAGGGCAACGAAATTGCATTGCCCTTATTTTCGCCGTAGTCTACGTAAAGATTTACGTAGACTACAGCGACCAAATAAGGAATGGGAATGGCGGCTCCCTATGGGGGCCACCATTATCCGTACACGCTTTTTTTTTTTTTAAAGTCACCCATGATAGGCTACATTAATTGTCACGTAGTCTATCACGGGGGTGTTTTTTATTATTTTATTGGAATGGCGGCGGCAGCAGCCGGTCAAAAGATCGGCTGCCGCCCCCGCCCAGGACGAACACCCGCAGAACCGCCGGCCGGACCCGCCACTGGGAGGGACATTCGCCAAAGGTAAGTCTCGTCCCGGTGGGGTGCGGGGGCAGGGGTGTGCGGAGAATTTCTCCCCGAAACTTGTTCAGGGGGCCGAACACTTTGGCGCTCGGCCCCCGGAAGTTTCGGGGAGAAATTCTCCGCCATCCCTAATATAAGTTAAATAAGCAGGGTGACAATATGCAGCCTTGTCGTACTCCTTTCCCAATTTTGACCCAATCGGTTGTTCCATGTCCGGTTCTTACTGTTGCTTCTTGATCCTCGTACAGGTTTCTCAGGAGACAGGTAAGGTGGTCTGGTACTCCCATCACTTTAAGAATTTGCCACAGTTTGTTGTGATTCACACAATCAAACGCTTTAGTGTAGTCAGTGAAGCAGAAACAGACGTTTTTCTGGAATTCTCTTGCTTTCTCCATGATGCAGCGGATGTTGGTGATTTGATCTCTAGTTCCTCTGCCTCTTCGAAACCCAGCTTGTACTTCCGGTAGTTCTCGGTTCTCATACTGCTGAAGCCTAGCTTGTAGGATTTTGAGCATCGCCTTGCTGGCATGTGAAATGAGCACAATTGTGCCATAGTTTGAGCACTCTTTGGTGTTGCCCTTCTTTGGAATTGGAATGTAAACTGACCTTTTCCAGTCTTGTGGCCATTGTTGAGTGTTCCAAATTTGTTGGCATTTTGAATGCAGCACTTTAACAGCATCATCTTTTAAGATTTTAAGTAGCTCAGCTGGAATACTGTCATCTCCGCTAGCTTTGTTGTTACTAATGCTTCCTAAGGCCCACTTGACTTCACTCTCGAGGATGTCCGGCTCAAGTTCAGTGACCGCACTATCATGGCTATCAGGGACATTCAGAACTTTCCTGTATAGTTCTTCTGTGTATTCTTTCCACCTCTTCTTAATCTCATCTGCTTCTGTTAAGTCCCTGCCTTCTTTGTCCTTTATCATGCCCGTCTTTGCACAAAACGTTCCCTTGAGATCTCCAATTTTCTTGAAGAGATCTCCAGTCTTTCCCATTCTGTTGTTTTCCTCGATTTCTTTACATTGTTCATTTAAGAAGGCCTTCTTGTCTCTCCTTGCTATTCTCTGGAACTCTGCATTCAGTTGGATATATCTTCCCCTTTCTCCCTTGCTTTTTGCTTCCCTTCTTTCCTCAGCTACTTGTAAAGCCTCATCAGACAGCCACTTTGCTTTCTTGCATTTCTGTTTCTTTGGGATGGATTGAGTTGCTGCCTCCTGAACAATGTTATGGACCTCTGTCCATAGTTCCTCAGGCACTCTGTCTATCAAGTCTAATCCCTGAAATCTATTCCTCACCTCCACTGTATATTCATAAGGGATATGATTGAGGTCATACCTGAATGGTTTAGTGGTTTTCCCTACGTTCTTCAATTTAAGCCGAAATTTTGCAAGAAGCAGCTCATGATCTGAGCCACAGTCAGCTCCAGGTCTGGTTTTTACTGACTGTATAGAGCTTCTCCATCTTTGGCTGCAAAGGACATAATCAATCTGATTTCGATATTGACCATCTGGTGATGTCCATGTGTAGAGTCATCTCTTGTGCTGCTGGAAAAGAGTGTTTGCTATGATCAGCGTGTTCTCTTGGCAAAACTCGATTAGCTTTTGTCCTGCTTCATTTTGTACACCAAGGCCATGCTTGCCTGTTATCCCAGTGATTTCTTGACCTCCCACTTTAGCATTCCAATCCCCTATGATGAAGAGGACATCTTTTTTTGGTGTTAGTTCTAGAAGGTGTTGTAGGTCTTCATAGAACCGATCAACCTCAGCTTCTTCGGCATCAGTGGTTGGGGCATAGACTTGAATTACTGTGATGTTGAATGGTTTGCCTTGGATTCGTACTGAGATCATTCTATCATTTTTGAGATTGTACCCCAGTACTGCTTTCCCCACCCTTTTGTTGACTATGAGTGCTACTCCATTTTTTCTAAGGGATTCTTGCCCACAATAGTAGATATGATGGTCACCTGAATTAAATTCACCCATGCCTGTCCATTTTAGTTTGCTGATTCCCAAGATGTCGATGTTAAGTCTTGCCATCTCATGTTTGACCACCTCCAGCTTACCTTGATTCATTGATCTGACATTCCAGGTTCCTAAACAATATTGTTCTTTACAGCATCGGATTTTCTTTTCACCACCAGACACATCCACAGCTGAGTGTCCTTTCGGCTTTGGCCCAGCCGCTTCACTGTTTCTGGCACTACTTGGAAATACCCTCTGCTCTTCCCCAGTAGTATATTGGACACCTTCCGACCTGAGGGGCTTATCTTCCAGCCTCATCTCTTTTAGCCTTGTGATATGTTCCATGGGGTTTTCTTGGCAAGAATACTGGAGTGGGTTGCCATTTCCTTCTCCAGTGGACCACATTTTGTCAGAACTCTCTGCCATGACCTGTCCGTCTTGGGTGGCCCTGCACGGCATAGGTTATGGCTTCACTGAGTTACGCAAGCCCCTTTGCCACAACAAGGCAGTGATCCATGAAGGGGGGGGGAATTCACTTGCAAACAAGCTAATTTTTACCTTTGGGGCACTCCATAGCCAATCTGAATGCCATGTATGTGTGTGTGTGTATGTATATATATATATATATATATATATATATATATATATATTGTAACCAATGGGGAGGATGGGCAGCTCTGGGGAGGTCTAGGGGGTGAAAATGCCTGCTGCACCCTCCTTTGGCTGTTCCCAAACTTGCCCATGCCTGGTTTGCTGCAGTACAGGATCCACAGAGAAGATGCTGTGGGTGGCACAACCTTCATGAGTAGTCTGGGCCCTAACAACTATGAATGAGGAACCATTCAACTTGGCTGCAGCCAAGGTCAAATTCTCCCTGAGCTGGTAAACCTGTATCTGGATTGAATCATTTCAGACTGCAGGTGACTGAATGTTCCTCAGTATAACATTCCCTCCACCTAGAAAAGCAGATTACATGGAGAAGGGTTCTAGCCTAGCCTTTGCCTTGAGATTCTAGTTTGCCATGGAGAAGCATTTTTAGTTTAGCTTAGCTTATTGGTATGTGGGACCATTTAATCTCCTGGACACAGGTTTGCCACCTCATTGAGAATCAAAGCCAAACTGAGTAGGTGAGACTTGTAGTAGGTATTCTATTTGGTTGTCTTTTATGCATGCATATTTAAAAACAATGGGCAGAGTCAGGAATACAAAATGTGTGCATATAAAAACCTGGGGAGAGCAGTTCATAATGTACACATTCTTTTAAATAAACTGTAATTGATTTTGAAATATTTATTATTAGCATGCATACGTTCTGGCCAGGTGTCAGCTTGAGGAAAATAGTTCCAAACAGCTGGGTTTTCAAAACACATCAATCACTAAGATGGTGGTTAGTGTGTGGTATAGTGGTTAGAGCCTTGGCCTTTGGCTGAGGAGATCTGCGTCCAAATCTCCATTCAACCATGAAACAAGTTGGGTGATCTTGGTTTGACTGCCCCCTCTCATTCTAACTTAACGCCCAGGGTTGTTGTGATGATAAAAAGCGACAAAGAGACATTACATTGCCCTGAACTCCTTGAAGTAAGGGTAGGATGAAATGTGATTAATAATACTATGTGTCTGAGGATGAAGTAGCACCAAAATTAATAAAGTATATAGAGCTTTTCTAAAAGCCAAAATGACTCTCAAATCTCATTTGGTTGATCTGGCATATTTATATCCAAATTTTATGGTGCTTGAACATTCAAAGTTGTAGTGTTATGATGAGTTAACACCACTGCTTAGATTGTTCCACAGCCAAATAACAAATTCTTTGAATGCCATTTTATGACACCTGAAAGGCATTAAACAAAATATGATTGCTGCTCCATAAAACACTACAGCAGTTTTCTATACACCGTATGTATGCAAATGTTGTGCACCCATCCCAGAGTCCATGGCAACTTACGCTCAGAGTCCAGATGAAATAACGATGATTAATTTACACCCTCCATTCATACAACATAGGTAGGGATGTCAACACATGAATGTGTGAGCGGGTTGACAGCTATTGGCCCCATCCAGTCCCAAAGCTGTGACGAGAGGCTATGTATATACAGCTTGTATGTAGAGACACACTGCATACAAATTCTGTGTGCGTCAGGTGAACATGTAGAGAATTCTCTGCTAGAGATAGGGATGCTGCGGATGCCCGACTGGGTCTGGGAGTCCGTCACACACACCCTGCCCTCAACCCCAGGACTGCACCCGCAGAGCCCCTGCCCTCGCTCGCCCCTGCTCACACCCTCCTGGACTCACCGCGACCTGTCCAGCAAGCATTGTGCCTCTAATATTGCACATATTAAGCTTTTCTGGCCCCAAACTGCACATATTTAAATAAGAGCATTTTTAAGCCCCTTTTTTCATTTTTTAAAAAAGCAGCAAAATGGGGGGTACTTGCCAGACCCCCCAGGGTGAGTGCAGGTGACTCACCGAGCTCATGGGGGCTCGAGCACAGGTCCGTGGGGGCTGAGCAGGGGCAGTGCTTCAGTGGGTGCCTGGAGAACCCAAGCTGGGGTGTGTTCGCACAACCCTAGTTAGAGATCCCTGCCCACACAGAACCAGAATTCCCAAGACAGGCTGAGGGCAGGGAAACTCTGATAAACCAAATACGTTGCACCAAAAACCAAGTAGGAAAGGACAAGACACAAGTAGTAGGTGAACTTTGTCTGCTGCTGAGAGGCAAGGGTAGCCTTGCCACCTCCTCCTCAGCTGTGTAAGTCCTGGAGAGCCTAACCCAGCCCAGGGCAGAAGCAGCCTATTTCCTGCTTCCCTCTAGCTGGACATCAGTTGGTTGAGCAAGGGGACTGGCCATAGTTCAGTGGTAGAGCACCTGCCTTGCATGCAGAAGGTCCTGGGTTCGAACCTGGGATCTCCAGGTAGGGCTGGAAATATTCCTTCCTGAAACCCCAGAGAGCCGCTGCCAGTCAGTGTCAACAATACTGGGCTAGATGGACCAAGGGTCTGGCCTAGTATAAGGCAACTTCCCATATTCCTAAGACCTCCGGACGAGGGATGTTGGAGAATTTCTCCACGAATCTCCGGGAGGCTGAATGCCAACGCATTCGGCCCCCCAAAATTGGTGGGGAAATTCTCTGACACCCCCCACCCCCCCCGGGATGGGACTTACCTCGCGCAAATGTCCCTCGTGGCGGTGGGTCCCGGCGGCGGTTCAGTGGCGGTTCGGCGGCGGTTCAGCGGTGGCCACCACCATTTCCAAGCAAAGTGTAAAAAAAAACGAGATAAGCTACGTAAAGATTTGCGTAGCCTATCATGGCTAGATTTTCAAAGTCAGCCGTGAAAGGCTATGTAAATCTTTACGTAGCCTATCACGGCTGACTCTGAAAAAAAAAAAAAGCGCGTACGCAAATGGCGTAAAAAAAAAAACCGCGATAGGCTACGTAAAGATTTACGTAGCCTATCACGGCTGACTGAAAAAAAAAAAGCGTGTACGCAAATGGCAGCGCCCATGGGCGCCTCCATTTGCATTCCTTATTTGGGCACGGGTAGTCTACGTAAAGATTTAAGTAGACTACGGTGAAAAGAAGGGCAACGCAAATAGCGTTGACCGTATTTTCGCCGTAGTCTACATAAATCTTTACGTAGACTACCCGTGCCCAGATAAGGAACGCCCATGGGCGCCGCCATATGCGTACGCACGCTTTTTTTTTCCAGTCAGCTGTGATAGGCTACGTAAATCTTTACATAGCCTATCCCTTTTTTTGTTTTTTTTTTACACTTTACTTTTTTCTTTCGCGGCCGGGGAGACAGGGCGCTCCCCCGCGGCCAGAATTTCGGCCAGAAGGGGCGGGGTGCCTCCCCCCTGGCCAGAATTTTGGGGGGAGAACTGGAGCGCCTCCCCCCCCGAAAAAAGCTGCGGGACCAGGTAAGGGACTTTCGTCCATCCCTACTCCGGACCCACTGCACCTGACACACAAGCCCCAGGAGATTGGGCGTGTGCTCTGGGCATGCCTCAAAGAAGATCCTAGGTCCCACAGCCCTACGGACAAGTCTAGGAAATTACCATGAAGGTACCTCAGGGTGCTGATCCTGATTGGCTTGCTTCTCTCGTTTCACACGCTGCTCTGCTGACCTATTTAGCTCAGTGCCGCCCTTACCTGTGTTCCCCCAGTTCCCTCCCATGATCAGTGTAGAGTAGGTGAAAATGAAAAAGAAAACACCCTGCAAGTCAGGGCTAATCAGACTCATGGGTAAATATTCCCACGCAGGCCCAGCACTGAATAATATAGAGCAAGAGGGTAGGCGCCACGAAGATCCAGCCGGCCTAGGATCAAGCAAACATCCAATAGTACATGGCTCCAAGCCCAGACTGGCTATCATGCCGTCCAATGCTGTGTGGACTCACACATTGTGACTTCCTGTCTCAGCTCCATCTGGGAGTGGCTGCAATGCCTCAGCCTACCCCCAAAACACCCTTATCTAGCTTGAGCTATGGGGGAGTGCTGTTATGTGTTATAGAATTGTCAGGTTTTGACTGATCTAAGCAGTGGTCAACTGGTCTCTCTCTCTCTCTCTCTCTCTCTCTGTCTACACACACACACACACACGGAAAGAGAGAGAGACAGAGAGAGAGAGCGAGCACTACAATAATAAAGCACTCCATTTTGCACTGCAAAATAACCTCTTTTCTTCTGTAGGCTGCCTCAGCGCCTATAGTCTACTAGACATTACATTTTCTGAACAGCTTTGAGGCTATCCACAGTAGACAATCAATAACTGCTTATTTTATTTTCAAATGCATTTTATCAAGAGTCTCGTCACGTCGACAACACCCTTCTACAAGTCTATGGGGCTGACCCAAGAAGTGTCTTCAACTTGAAAATTTCACATGCCATGATAAGAATAACTAATTTCCATGCCCTAAAGAAAGAACAGACTGCAGTGTTAAGATCACTGAACAGGTTGTGGATAACACCCCCCCACACCTTTAAAAATAGTAATAATAATAATAAAATGGCAAAAGGTTTGTACAAAAAAGGCTACAGATACGAACAAGGAAGCCTGATGCATTCATAGCAAGAAGAAGTCCAGATGGAATATAGGAAAAGACAAACATTAATGAAGTGAGACATTTTGTTTTCCAGCCATCCTAATGGAATGGCTTTATTTTTAATGCAGGCAGAGAGAACAAGAGATTTCTGGGAGATGGAGAAAAGGGGTGTTTGCACATAATATTTCATAGAAAAGGTTCAAAGACAGCTTAACCTTGTAAAAATGTTACTTCTGAAACACTACCAAGATCAGTGGCTGTATGAATTATTACCACTTCCCCTTGCCCACATGACTTTTTCCAGCATGCATCTAACTTGTGCATTCATTAGTTGGCCGTTTTCCTTTTTTTCACTCTAACACTCGCTCATATTCAGAAAAAGTGTGACTCTGCCCCCAAGCTCATTTTCTTCACCACTTTCATGGTTTGGTTAAAGACTCTGGATAGTGGCTATCTCTTACTTTGCATATTGTAAATAATAGAACTGTTACTCCACCTAATGTTTAGAAAGGTGTCAGCATGAAAAAAAAAGACCTAAGAAAGAAATGTGCACCAGGGTATCTTCCTCAATATCCCATATGCCATTAATTCCTTGAAAGCATGGTTTGACAATGATTAAAACCTGCAGTAAATCTGCAATTGGTAAACTCAGAACAGTAGGGCCATCACCTTAAGCATTAATTGTGTAACCTGATTCTATGCATGTCTACTCAGAAATAAGCCCTATTGAATTCAGTGTTACATGGAGTGCAATCCTATGCATGCTATTTAAAAGTCAACTGTGTCCAATGGAGCTACTCCCTATTAAGTGTGTATAGAATTGCAGTCTTAAATTGCAATCCAGTGCTGGTTTACCTGGAAATAAGCTCCAATGAGCACAGTTGGATCTACTCCTAAGTAAACAAGCATGGGATTACCCTGTTACTAAGGACACTAAAGGCACAATCCTATGGGGATAGGCGGCCGCCTCTGAACCTGGAGGCGACCGCCTATCCAATGCAGGGCAGAAGCACAGTGGGGATTGTTCCCTCCATGTTCCTCCTGCCCTGCATTTGCAGCTAGACAGCTGATTCTAGCTGACCAGCCACAGGAAGGCGGAGCAGGGGAAGAGGCTGCTGGACGACACATTGGATGCGTCGTTCTGGCATTTCCGCCTTCTCCACCCCAGAATGCCCTGTTTTGGCCCCTCTGTTCTCCTCTTCTGTGCGGGTAGCACAGGGCCATTCTGTGCTGCCTGCAAGCAGCACAGAAGGGTGGCAAGGTTGGTTCTCTAGGAACCTGGAAAACCACATATCCTATGTATGTCTAGCCACTGACTAGCAGCCATAGGATTGCTCCCTAAGTGTCCTTAGGATTGTACGTTTAATCAGTTAATCAAATGTGTTTTTTTATTAGTCAACTGATTAATTCGTTGATTAAAGTTTACATAAATGTGTGTATGACTAAGAGAGCACTTCTTTGGTCCCTGGGCGAGTGTCTCAGGGACCATAAGATGGCTTGAAAACTCCTTCCAAAGTTGGAGACAGTGCTCCAACCTTGGAAGGGGAAGTCGGAGTTCCGCACCCCGCCCACAACCCTTGCAGACAGCATAGAGAGAACCACGCTGGCTGCCCCTCTGATGTCAGCAAAAACAACCTCAGAGAGGGGGGAAAGGGGGGTGTTCTGGTGGGTGGGGAGGGGAGGAGATTTATCCTGAGCCTTCCGCATCCTCCTTCCTTCCCCCTCCAAAGTGCCATTGCTACATGGGCTGAAAAGCTTTTCTAGTGAAAATAAAGGAGATTAGAGGGTGGGGAGACAAAAACCCACCCCTGCTGCTCCTCCCAACCTGCCAACTTCAGCCCCGCAGGCATAGGAATCTTGGAAGCCTCCAAGTTCAGGGGATTCTGAGCAGCAAGGGTGCCGTCCATAGGATGGCACCTTAAAGCAATAGTTTTGAACAAACAAGTCACACTTTCTTTCTTTTTGGATGGGGTATGTATATGTCACTGCAGACACTATATTAAATGACACTGCCCCTCTGGGGGAGGGTAACAGAATCTGCCCCAACTGTGTTCTCTGCCTCAGATTTTGCAGTTTTATACCTCTGGAATGGTTTTGTGTTCAGGACTTGGTGGGGTGGAATCCGTTTGGGTTGTGGAGAAACGTTTCAGAATTTTTCCAGGGGGAAACTAACTTACAAAACTTTTGAAAGAACAGGGTTCCCCCGCCCAGAATTTTACCAGTTATGTTCCCCCTACAATTCTTTCCCCCTCCTTATTTTGTTTACAAAATTTGTGTGAGTGCAATTGTGAAATGGTCCAAATACAAAAAGGGGTGAATAAAAGGAAGTGTTCTTTCAAAATTTATGGCTTCCTGAAAATGCAAGTCCACCAAACAAAGTCCCTCCCCCCCATCCACAAAAACCTATGCCAACAGCCCAAATGACAGAGAAACAGATATTTGCATACTTTCACCATTGCACGAGTTTAGGACAATGTATTGTCTGGTTTTAGGTAAATGGCACTCATGCAGAATTCTGATAGCTACAATCTGGAACTGAATTTCTAACAGGAATAGTGGAATTAAAGGGAATGGAACTAACTGGATATCAGAATCCCAGAGCACTTACAAAATGGAATTGTTCCATTCCAGTCATTCCATTCCTGCCATCTGTAATTGTTATAAATAGGGATGTTGTGGGAGTCCGAGTCCAATTCACCAAGCTGCAGGGGGCTTGTTTCCCCACTTGGCAACCAGCGAAAAGTGCTGTGGGGTGCCCATCCCCTTACTGAGCCACTATTGCGCATGCAATTGCAGATATCGATTTATTTCCACATAGGAATGAGCGAATTCACCCGTTTGGGTTTTCCAGACAACCGTCTGGCCCCTGGCCCCTGGCCCCACTAACTGGTCCCTGGACTGCACTCAAGCCCCTCCCATGCTCAGCAACCAGCCTGCACTCACCCCAGCAGCCTCGTTGAGCTCCACAGTCACCATTTAAAAATAAATAAAATGGTGATAGCAAAAATGTGCATGTTTTTGTATGTGCAAAAATGCAGGTTTTTGCGAATGCACATATTCTCATGCATGAAATGTGCATTTTTGTGAAGGCACACATTAGTGTGTGTACAAAAATGTGCACTTTTCAGAAAATGAGTACTTTGCATGCACACAAATATGTGCATTCGCAAAAATGCACATTTCCGTGTGTGCGCAAATTTGCGCAATTTTGCAATCACCATTGTATTTCTCCAAAAATGGCGACCGCAAAGCTCGATGAGGCCACCAGGGTGAGTGCAGGCCATTCGCCAAGTTCAGGCAGAGGGCAAGCAGGGTCAGGGCCTTTGAGAGCGGGGCTCGGGGTTTGTGTACAGGAGTGGGTCTGCCAGATTCCCAGACTGAATTGGGGGCCTGAGCCATCCCTACTTCTACATATTTAAACTTGAGTCTATGGCTGCCTTAAAGGGGTAATGTCTCAAGATTACTGTGTAAAGGGCCCAAGATTACATTTCACGTGGGCGGGCAGCAAGGACAGCTCATAGAACCATAGAATCATAGAATAGTAGGGTTGGAAGGGGCCTATAAAACCATCGAGTCCAACCCCCTGCTCACTGCATGAATCCAAGTCAAAGCATCCCTGACAGGTGGCTGTCCAGCCTCGTCTTGAATGCCTCCAGTGTGGGAGAGCCCACCACCTCCCGAGGCAATCGGTTCTATTGTCATATTGCTTGTCAACCACCTGAAGGTAGCAGATGGAGTTGTGTCTGTCTATCCCTAGTTATAAATATTAAAGTAAAATAAATAAATAAATCACATTTTTGAAATGTTGCTCAATGATGCGATGATGGCTTTGGGGTTGATTAAAAAGGTTTTTACTCAGGTAACAGCTCTACTAAAGAGTAAGAAAGCCATGAATGTTTTTGTTTGTTTTAATAAGTTGCAGGCCAGCTGAGCCGCCACCAATATTTATTTATTTATTTATGTCACACTTTTCTGACAAAAAACAAACTAATGGACATGGTGCTCAAGGCAGTTAACAATAGAATATCACTTAAAGCAAAATCCTAATCAAAACAGAACACAGAAACATAATTAGAACACACACACAATAAAAGAAATGTTCAATACCCAATCAATTAAAAACCTTTTTAGCAAGCAAATATCAACCAAAGCAAATTTTTGAGGGGAATTTGGAAGCTTCTGCTCAAGAAAAACATGACTGGCATTTCCAGGTAGACTGAAAGAGGTTTAATAAGATCATCAACATTTCTCAGGGGAATCCCATGTATGCAACATACAGAAAAAGTAGAGCCCTCTTCAGTTGTTCCAAATGTGCAAGGGTCTACACGTGGGGAGGGGAAGTCAGGGTTCACATTCATGTTGAGAGCTTCCATGGATACTCAAGGCTCTCCGCTAGAGACAATTGTCCACTACATGTGGAGGGTGATGAAAATAGTTGCAAGGTGGCAGAGCTAGCACAGTTATTCCCACCCCCCTTTTTACGTGGAGCCTACACACTTCCAAATGCTTAAGCAGTGCTTGATGCAGGTTGTTAATCACACTGTGCTGAATGTCTCATCTGCCTCTCACCAGCACTGGGTATCCTCCTGTTGAAAGGTCCAAGACATGTGAAGGAACACTCCAAACAGCCAAAGTGATTTCCAGTAAACTGATGCATCAAGGGATCATGAGGTGACTTCACAGGTCCCTCCTTGTGAGAAACACATGAAGAGTTTTGAAGGGTTCTCTCATACGACTGCTGAAACTTCTTATATGGGGTGTGCATGTGCGTACGTGTGCGTGTGTGGGAGGAGGTGCCTACACATTCTTATTTCTGGAGATATAACTCCAGGAAGTCACCATGGGAACATCCACCAGTTCAGGCATAAATGATTCATTCCACTGAGCTCATATTTGTCAGGAAATAGTAAACATAGGCCTGTTGTCCAGTTTGTTCCTGCTACATCTGTTAACCCTGCCTTCCCCAAACATGGATTACAACTGACTGTGCTGGAGGAGGCTGGTGAAAGTTAGAGTCCAATGCATCTGGAGGGCACCATGTTGGGGAAGGCTGGTGTAAGCTGAAGGTGAAGGCCAAGCAACCTCTAGGCTGCTGTCATTCATGCTCAAGTCATCAGAACAGGCACCACAACCATTGGGCAAGTCTGCATATTTTCTACATATATGGTGATGCTGTAGGATTAGGGATGTACGAAAGTCACTTACCTTTTCGCAGGGGCGCTTCGCGGTGGGGGGGAAGCGCTTCGCTTCTCCCCCTGAAGTTCAGGCGAGGGGGGGGAGCCGTCTCACCTCGCCCGGCCGAAATTCAGGCCGGGGGGGGAGGCTTCCTGCCTCGCCTGGCCGAAATTCAGTCTGGGGAGAAGCACCCCGTCTCCCCGGCTGCGAATCAAAGTGTAAAAAAAACAAAACAAAACCCTGTGATAGGCTACGTAACAATTAACATAGCCTATCATGGCTAGATTTCCAAAGTCAGCCATGATAGGCTAAGTTAGTCGTTATGTAGCCTATCACGGGTGACTTTGAAAAAAAAAAAAAAGCACGTACGCAAATGGCGGCGGCCTATGGGTGCTGCCATTTGCATTCCTTATTTGGTCCCTGTAGTCTGCGTAAAGATTTACGTAGACTACAGCGTAGTCTACATAAATCTTTACGTAGACTACCAGGACCAAATAAGGAAACCAAATGGCGGTGCCCTATGGGCGCCGCCATTTGCATACACACTTTTTTTTTTTTCGAAGTCACCCGTGATAGGCTACGTAACTATTTACGTAGCCTATCATGGCTGACTTTGGAAATCTAGCCGTCATAGGCTACGTTAATTGTTACGTAGCCTATCATGGGTTTGTTTGTTTTTTTTACACTTTGTAATGGCGGCTGCCGCCCCCGCCCCCGCCAAAAGGCTGACTAACTGCCGCCGGGACCCGCCGCCGGGAGGGACATTCGCCAAAGGTAAGTCCCATCCCGGGGGGAGGGGCGGGGGCAGAGAATTTCACCGCTGATTTTGGGGGGCCGAATGCGTTGGCGCTCGGCCCCCCGAAGATTCGGGGAGAAATTCTCCGCTATACCTATGTAGGATGGAAAGCTATTGGAAGGAGGTTCAGCACCTGTCTGCCTGCAGATCAATGTGAACACGATGGTTACACCACCACCACCACCCTGTTCTTCCTTTCTAGACTTATTGGTGAAGGCCTATTGGCTTTTTCACATACTTGTCCTTATGGTGGGGATTAATTCCTGGGAGGAACGTTGTAGGAAAAGTATACTGCTCTTGATAAATCAGTCGCAACTAGCAAGGCCAGCGTCAAGGGTAGGCATGGTTGGGCACCTGTTAAGGGCTCACACACAAGCAGGGACCCACTATCAAGATCCCTTGAAGTTGTTCCTCCTCTCTGCCTCTCACTCTGCAATGGTGGTGGAGAGAAGGAGGAGCAGGAGATACCATGGCCTACTTGCTCACTGGTTCTCTGCCTGTCAAGCAAGCAACTGGTAGCAATGATTAGAAAGAGGAAGTGAGGCAATAGAAGCTGGTGACAATGGCAGTAAGGAGGTAGACTTACTGAGGGAGGGGGCCCATTGAGGATATTTTGCCCAGGGGTCTTCAAATCCTGGAGATGTCACTGAAAACTAGGGAGACGAATACCTTGAGGCATCAATCAGGGCTGATGGGAGGTTCTTCAGACCTCACCCTCAAGGCTTGAGAGATCCTTCTTGAGGACTAGCCAACTCATCCATGCAAAGTGTGGGGGTGGGAGGTGGCATGAAAAAACCTTCCTTGGTACAGCCTTACCTCTGAGGGCAGTAAGGAGTCATAAGCAGGAGAATGGAACAGCTCAGTGGTTCGGAGCCAGGTAAGGACTCACCCAAACTGGGCTTGAGGTAGGAGGAGAAAGCCTCCATCACCTCACAGCAAGGAGATGATAACCTAGGGATGTGCAAGTCAGCCAAACTCAAGGTCACCAAAGTTCTCCAAATTCCATCTCAAAACTCGTTCTGGCTCGAGACCATATCAGATTGTGAGTTTTGTTATTGATGTACAAAACCCCGCTTACCTGGGTCCTCCAGGTTCCGCTGGGAGGCGGAGGCACTCCGTCCCTCCCCCCAGAATCCTCACCGGGGGGGGAGGTGCTCCACGCCTACCCCCGGAATCCTGGGCGGCTGGCTTTGCTCTGTGGGGATTCTGCGGAGCCGCCGGCCTGCTCCACCAGCACCCAGACATCCGGCCGCTGGCTAGCAGGAATGCAAATGGCGGCGGCTGTAGCCGCCGCCGTTTGCGTCCCTGAATTCAGCCTTGATAGGCTATATAAAGACTTACATAGCCTATCACGTCTGGGTTAAAAAAAAAAACACGTACGCAAACGCCACCGCCGCCATTTGCATTCCTTATTTTTAGCCATCTTAGTCTACATAAATATTTACGTAGACTAAGACGAAGACAAGAAAGGGGAACACAAATAGCGTAGCAGATGCTATTTGCGTTCCCCCTTATTTTTGCCGTCTTAGTCTACATAAATATTTATGTAGACTAAGACAGCCACAAATAAGGAACGCAAATGGTGGCAGCCGTAGCCGCCGCCATTTGCATACGCGTTTTTTTTTTTAACCGAGACATGATAGGCTACGTAAGTCTTTGCGTAGCCTATCACGAATGGGGGGAGGAAACAGACTGCAAATGGTGGCGGCGGTGGCGGCCGGTCGGAAGACCAGCCTCCACTGCCGAAGCCGTCACTGGAGCCGCCGCCATCCGGAACATCTGCCCCAAGTAAGTCTCATCCCGAGGGGGATCCATGGGGGGGCGGGGTGGTGGCAGGCCATTCCGCCACGGAGTTTGGGGGGCTGAATGTACTGGCATTTGGCCTCACCAAGATCCGTGGTGGAATTTTCTGACATCCCTGGTTTTGTTTTTGTTTTTCTTTTGGCGAGAAAATCTGTGCATATTTTTGAGCACATCTTCCTAAATGTACTGTACATGTACATCAGTACTGTGCATCATTGAAATGTATGTATTCTTCTCCAATTGATTAAAGTGTATTTGTGCACATTTTTCAAAAGCATTCATTTTTTCAAGCACATTTTTTCAGATGTACGCACGCTGTCAAACACATTTTTGTGTGTGTCCACAGGTCACATTGCAAGCATGGAAGTGTATGGACTTCCACCTCAGACTGTATCAAAGCCTGTGTTCAATCCATAATGGACAAACTGTGTATATCCTGAGCAAAACCGAACGGAAACTAATTTCTCATACATCCCTGATGATAGCCACACTGTGGAGGGAAGTGATTAAACAGATATTGACCTGTTTAGTTGCAGATCCCTTCAGCATTTATAATACATGATGAACAACAACATGCTGCTTGAATTAAGAAAAGAGATGGTGCTCCTTTAAATCCCAGGTACCAGTTATGAACGCTCTCTAGAGGCTATCCACCTAATTACTCCTACTGCAGCTGGCACCCTACATCTCCCACTTGGAAGAGAGCAGACTATATTTTACTTTAGGAAGGGACTCCTTGCTCAACAGCCCCCATGGTGTCAAATGGGGTCCTTTGTGTTTGGACTGCCAGGCACAGCCAGATGTAGTAGTAGTAGGCTTTGGGGCATCTGAGTAATAAATAGTGCTGTGCCGAAAATTTCGCCAACATGTTTTTCGTAGGGATGGCAGAGAATTTCTCCACGAATCTCCGGGAGGCCGAACGCCAATGCATTCGGCCCCCCGAAATTGGTGGTGAAATTCTCCGCCAGCCCCCCGCCCCCCCCCCGGGATGGGACTTACCTCATGCGAACGTCCCTCTCAGCAGCGGGTCCCGGCGGCGTTTCGGCGGCATTTCAGCGGCGTCGGTGTCAGCGGCTGGTCTTCTGACCGGCTGCTGCCGCTGCCATTGCAAAATAAAAAAGGAAAGTAAAAAAACACACACACACACCCCTGATAGGCTACGTAACGATTTACGTAGGCTATCACGGCTAGATTTCCAAAGTCAGCTGTGATAGGCTACGTAAATCGTCACGTAGCCTATCACGAGTGACTTTGAAAAAAAAAAAAAGCACGTACACAAATGGTGGCGCCCATGAGGCGCCGCCATTTGCGTTCCTTAGTTTAGCACATCTAGTCTACGTAAAGATTTACATAGACACGGCGGAAATAAGGGCAACACAAATAGCCGACGTTCCTTCTTTTTGGCTGTCTTAGTCTATGTAAATATTTACGTAGACTATGATGGCGAAAATAAAGGGGAATGCAAAAACTGTAGTGCGCGCTATTTGCGTCCCCTCTTGATTCGCTGTTTTAGCCTACGTAAAGATTTACATGGGCTAAAACGGGGAATCAAAAAGGGACGCAAATAGCGCCCGCTACACTATTTGCGTTGCCCTTTATTTTCGCCGTCATAGTCTACGTAAATATTTACGTAGATTCAGACGGCCAAAAAAAAAGAACACAAATGGCGGCGGCCATAGCCGCCGCCATTTGTGTACATGGGTTGTTGTTGTTTTTTTACCCAGAGCCCTCCGTGGCCGGAAATCCGGCAACCAACGGCTCTGGCCTGGCTGGGCCTGGCCGGCTGCTCCGCGGAGCTGCCGCGGAGCACAGCCGGCCATTTGAGGATTCCGGGGGGGAGGAATGGAGCACATCCCTCCGTCGAGGATTCCGGGGGGAGGGACGGAACTCCTCCCCCACCACCATAAACATAATCCACGAGCAGGCAAGTCACTTTTGTACATCCCTAATTCCAACCTGTGATTCATCCAACCCAGCGTTTCTCATGATGTATTCTGCATATAAATTAAATAAGCAGGGTGACAATATACAGCCTTTTCGTACTCCTTTCCCAATTTTGAACCAAACGGTTGTTCCATGTCCAGTTCTTACTGTTGCTTCTTGACCCCCGTACAGGTTTCTCAGGAGACAGGTAAGGTGCTCTGGGACTCCCATCTCTTTAGGGATGGCGGAGATTTTCTCCCTGAATCTTCAGGAGGCTGAGCACCAACGCATTCGGCCCCCCGAAATTGGGGTGAAATTCTCCGCCACTCCCCCCGCCACCCCCGGGATGGGACTTACCTTTGGCGAATGTCCCTCCCAGAGGCGGGTCCCAGCGGCGGTTCGTCGGCGGTTCGGCGCGGGCAGGGGCAGCGGCCGGTCTCTGACCCGCTGCAGCTGCCGCCATTGCAAAAAAAAAAACTAAAGTAAAAAAAACACACACACACCTGTGATAGGCTACGTAAATCGGCAGGCTAGACACAGATAGGCTATCACGGCTAGATTTCCAAAGACAGCCGTGATAGGCTACGTAAATCATCACGTAGCCTATCACGGTTGACTTTGGGAAAAAAAAGCGTGTACGGAAATGGCGGCGGCCCATGGGCGCCACCATTTGCGTTCCTTATTTTGGCACGTCTGGTCTACATAAAGATTTACGTAGACTACAGAGAAAATAAGGGTGGTGGCGGCGGCAGCAGCTGGTCTTTTGACCGGCTGCCGTGGCCACTATTTGCATCTACTGTTTGCCATAATAGGCTACATAAGTATTTATGTAGGCTATCATGGCAAGCAACAACAAAAAAACAGCACATGCAAATGGTGGCGGCTATGGCAGCCACCATTTGGGTTCCCTATTTTTCGCCATTTTAACTTACATAAATAGTTACGTAGGCTAAAATGGCAAGGAAAAACAGGAACGCAAATAGCTCCCACTATGCTATTTGTGTTCCCCCTTTTTTTTTTGCCATAATAGCCTACGTAAATATTTACGTAGGCTAAAACGGCGAAAAATAGGGAACACAAGTGGCGGCCGCCATAGCCACCTCCATTTGCGTACGCTGTTGTTGTTTTTTTCTGCCATGATAGGCTATGTAAATACTTACGTAGCCTATCATGGCAGCCTGGCTGGACGCAAATGGCGGCTGCTCCAGTGGCCACCATTTGCGACTGCAGCAGCCAAGCCACGGCCAGAACTCCGGCTGCAGACGGCCCTGGACGGCAGCTCTGTGGAGCCGCCATGGAGCGAAGCCACCCGGGCAGGATTCCGGGCGGGAGGACCGGATTGCCTCCCCACTGTCGAGGATTCCAGGGGGAGGGACAGAGTGCCTCCCCCCCACTGCAAATCAATCCACAAAAAGGTAAGTGACTTTCGTACAACCCTACGTTTTTCTGGAATTCTCTTGCTTTCTCCATGATCCAGCAAATGTTGGCGATTTGATCTCTAGTTCCTCTGCCTCTTCGAAACCGAGGTTGTACTTCCAGTAGTTCTCGGTTCGCATACTGCTGAAGCCTAGCTTGTAGTATTTTGAGCATCACCTTGCTGGCATGTGAAATGAGCGCAATTGTGCGGTAGTTTGAACACTCTTTGGCGTTGCCCTTCTTTGGAATTGGAATGTAAACTAACCTTTTCCAGTCTTGTGGCCACTGTTGAGTGTTCCAAATTTGTTGGCATATTGATTGCAGCACTTTAACAACATCATCTTTTAGGGATGTACGAAAGTCACTTACCTTAAACAAAATTTGATTCGCGGTGGGGGGGAGGCGCTCCGTCCCTCCCCCCCGAAATTCTGGCTGGGGGGGAGGCACTCCGTCCCTCCACCCTGAAATTCTGGCCAGCCGGGCCCGCAAATGGCGGCGGCCGTAGCCGCCAACATTTGCGTCCCAGCTGTCAGCCGTGATAGGCTACATAAATGTTTACGTAGCCTATCATAGCTGAGTAAAAACAAAAAACAAAAACCACGCATACGTAGACGCTACGCTATTTGCGTTCCCCTTATTTTCGCCGTAGTCTACGTAAAACTTTACGTAGACTAGACGTGCCAAAATAAGGAATGCAAATGGCGGCGCCCATGGGCGCCGCCATTTGCTTACACGCGCTTTTTTGTTTGTTTGTTTTACTCAGCCGTGATAGGCTACATAAACATTTACATAGCCTATCACGGTATTTTTTAAAAAATCTAGCCGTAATAGGCTACATAAATCTTTACGTAGCCTATCATGTTTGTGTTTTTGTATTTTTTCCTGGAAATGGTGGCGGTGGCAGCTGGTCAGAAGACCGGCCGCTGCAGCTTCCACCGCCGAACTGCCGCCGAACCGCCGCCGGAGCCACTGCAGCCAGGAGGTTTCACCCAAGGTAAGTCCCATCCCGGGGGTGGCGGGGGGTGGCAGACCGTTTCGCCACCAATTTCAGGGGGCCGAATGCGCTGGCATTCAGCCTTCCCAAGATTCGTGGTGAAATTCTCTGACATCCCTATCATCGTTTAGGATTTTAAATAGCTCAGCTGGAATACTGTCATCTCCACTAGCTTTGTTGTTAGTAATGCTTCCTAAGGCCCACTTGACTTCACTCTCGAGGATGTCCGGCTCAAGTTCAGTGACCGCACTATCATGGCTATCAGGGACATTCAGAACTTTCCTGTATAGTTCTTCTGTGTATTCTTTCCACCGCTTCTTAATCTCATCTGCTTCTGTTAGGTCCCTGCCTTCTTTGTCCTTTATCATGCCCATCTTTGCACAAAACGTTCCCTTGAGATCTCCAATTTTCTTGAAGAGATCTCCAGTCTTTCCCATTCTGTTGTTTTCCTCGATTTCTTTGCATTGTTCATTTAAGAAGGCCTTCTTGCCTCTCCTAATTATTCTCTGGAACTCTGCATTCAATTGGATATATCTTCCCCTTTCTCCCTTGCTTTTTGCTTCCCTTCTTTCCTCAGCTACTTGTAAAGCCTCATCAGACAGCCACTTTGCTTTCTTGCATTTCTGTTTCTTTGGGATGGATTGAGTTGCTGCCTCCTGAACTATGTTATGGACCTCCGTCCATAGTTCCTCAGGCACTCTGTCTATCAGGTCTCATCCCTGAAATCTAATCCTCACTTCCACTGTGTATTCATAAGGGATATGATTTAGGTCATACCTGAATGGTTTAGTGGTTTTCCCTACATTCTTCAATTTAAGCCAAAATTTTTCAATAAGATGCTCATGATCTGAGCCACAGTCAGCTCCAGGTCTTGTTTTTACTGTCTGTATAAAGCTTCTCCATCTTTGGCTGCAAAGGACATAATCAATCTGATTTCGATATTGACCATCTGGTGATATCCATGTGTAGAGTCGCCTCTTGTGCTGTTGGAAAAGAGTGTTTGCTATGATCAGCGTGTTCTCTTGGCAAAACTCTATTAGCCTTTGTCCTGCTTCATTTTGTACACCAAGGCCATATTTGCCTGTTATCCTGGTGATTTCTTGACTTCCTACTTTAGCATTCCAATCTCCTATGATGAAAAGGACATCTTTTTTTGGTGTTAGTTCTAGAAGGTGTTGTAGGTCTTCATGAAACCGATCAACTTCAGCTTCTTCAGCCTCAGTGGTTGGGGCATAGACTTGAATTACTGTGATGTTGAATGGTTTGCCTTGGATTCGTACTGAGATCATTCTATCGGTTTTGCGATTGTACCCCAGTACTGCTTTTCCCACCCTTTTGTTGACTATGAGTGCTACTCCATTTCTTCTAACTTTCTTGCCCACAGTAGTAGATATAATGGTCACCTGAATTAAATTTGCCCATGCTTGTCCATTTTAGTTTGCTGATTCCCAAGATGTCGATGTTCAGTCTTGCCATCTCATGTTTGACCACCTCCAGCTTACCTTGATTCATTGATCTGACATTCCAGGTTCCTAAACAATATTGTTCTTTACAGCATTGGACTTTCTTTTCACTGCCAGACACATCCACAGCTGAGTGTCCTTTCGGCTTTGGCCCAGCGGCTTCCCTCTTTCTGGCGCTACTTGGAAATACCCTCTGCTCTTCCCCAGTAGTATATTGGACACCTTCCAACCTGAGGGGCTCATCTTCCGGAGTCATACCTTTAAGTCTTGTGATATGTTCCATGGGGTTTTCTTGGCAGGAATACTGGAGTGGGTTGCCATTTCCTTCTCCAGTGGACCACATTTTGTCAGAACTCTCCACCATGACCTGTCCATCTTGGGTGGCCCTGCATGGCATAGCTTATGGCTTCACTGAGTTATGCAAGCCCCTTCGCCACAACAAGGCAGTGATCCATGAAGGGGCCTCAGCTAGGGACAGCGGAGAATTAATCCCCGAATCTTCGGGAGGCCGAATGCCAACACATTCGGCCCCCCAAAATTGGTTGGGAAATTCTCCGCCAGCACCCCGCCCCCCCCCGGATGGGACTTACCGTGGCTGAATGTCCCTCTTGGCGGCGGGTCCCGGCGGCAGGTCCCGGCGGCGGTTCGGCAGCAGTTCGGCGGGGGCGGCGGCCGGTCTCCCGACCAGCTGCCACCGCCGCCATTGCAAAAAAATAAAGTATAGTAAAAAAAAAAAAAAAAACACCCATGATAGGCTACGTAACGATTTACGTAGCCTATCATGGCTAGATTTCCAAAGTCAGCCATGATAGGCTACGTAAATCGTCATGTAGCCTATCATGGGTGACTTTGAAAAAAAAAAAGCGCGTACGCAAATGGCGAAAGGCCAATTGGCGCCGCCATTTGCGTTCCTTATTTTGGCACATCTAGTCTACATAAAGAGTTATGTAGACTACGGCGAAAATAAGGGAACGGTATTTGCATTGCCCTTATTTTCGACATAGTCTACGTAAATCTTTACATAGAGTACACGTGTGAAAATAAGGAACGCAAATGGCGGTCCCTATGGGAGCCACCATTTGCGTATGCGCTTTTTTTTTTTCCAAAGTCACCCATGATAGGCTACGTGACGATTTGCATAGCCTATCACGGCTGACTTTGGAAATCTAGCCGTGATAGGCTACGTAAATCGTTACGTAGCCTATCACGGGTGTGTGTGTGTGTGTTTTTACTTTTTTTTTCCCCGGCCGGGTAGACAGGGCACTTCTGCCTGGCCTGAATTTCGGCCGGGCGAGGTCTGGCACCTCCCCCTCCTCGCCTGAACTTCCGGGGGAGAACCGAAGCGCCTCCCCCCCACCGCAAAGCAAGCTTTGAGAACAGGTAAGGGACTTTCGTCCATCCCTAGCCTCAGCTCCCTAGACTTCCGTTAAAGCCCAGTTTAAGGCACCATGAGGTAATTTGTCCCATAGTGCTGTTTTATATCAGGGTGTTCAGGCAGCCTGGGAGGCTAGCTGCGATTTGGTACACTCAGAAATGCCACAAAAATAAATGACAAAACATCCTGAATGAGGCAGAACAATGGAAGCCTCTTTCATGGGGGGAGAAAACTTTCAGGAAACTGGAGGACAGATTTTGGCAGATCACTAACTCCACCTCATCCTTGGAGCCCGACAGAATGCTGCCCCCACCTGCATTGCAGTTGATGAGAACTGGAGGCCTGCCTGCCATCACAGCTGATATTCTTGCAGCACGAAAACCCCCCAAACCCTTACCAAAACAGAAAGAAGCTGTGCAAGAAGCCCTGCCAACGGGGAGCCCCACCTGGGAGAAACTGTTGAGAATTTCTCCTCCTCCTTGAGAAACGCAGTGAAATTGTCTTCCAAATTTATCTGCCCACAAGTACGGTGGAGAATTTCAAGAGGCCCTTTGAGCACAGCTCTAATAATAAAGCAGTGATGCCTCCATTAACTGCCATGCTGGACTGTGCATGCATTTGTTCCTTCCCCCTTCTGCTAGTCCCTGCATGCAAGTAGAGTTCACACATCTGTAGTGGTTTGGGTTGCCTCCTTTTGGAAGTACATGTAAGGGATTTTGGGGGGGGACCTTAGGGTTCCCCCAGGTATGTAGATGCCTCCCTCTTGGGTTTTTTTGGGGAGGGCATTTTTGGTACAAAGCTTTTGGCACTCAACCACTTGAGTTTGAAATTAGAGGGTGTGATAAAGGAAGTGTTACACCAAAGGTGATGTCTCATTTCTTTATCGCTGTGACTTGATGCAAATCCTGTCATTGCTACTTCAGATGAAAAGAGTTACCAAGGGACAGGTGATGCACTGTGGGATGAAGGGTCACCAAGAAGAAGGACGGTAGAAACAGCCATGCCGACAGTTTTCACAGGTTGCTGTAAAAGAGTGCAATCTTCTACATGTTTGAAAATCCAGAGTGGAACAAATCTTTAGCAAATGCATTATGAATGCAAGATTTCTCAAAAATTGTATTCAGCCAACACTTGCCCATAGCAGTGAGACCTCACATCGAAATAACGATATGCAAATCAATTACATGGGCACCAAAACTTCAAAGCAATGTGCTTGCATCCTCGATACATGATACTATTATTAACAATCTGTATTAGACATAATTTGGCAAATGCTAATTATGGATTTTAATTAATAGTTTCATTTGAATAAGACATGAAGATTTCACACTTTGGGGGCCTAATGAGTTTGCTTAGGAATTTTTTTTAAAAAAGAAGACAAGACCCTACCCAATTTCTTTATTTTCTATAAATGGAGTCCCTATTTCTTTCCTCTCCACTATAGGAGGACAGTCAACATTTGGCTTTCTAATCTTACTTTTTAAACTAAATAAAACTTCCTGAACTGTTTTTGAATATCAAGTCAAATATGTCCTTTTAAAACATGCCATAAATGCCAGAGTTTTTAGGAATCAGAATTTATGGTGACACTGAATTTTTATGGCGCTATAAAAATGCCTAGTCATGACCGCATCTTTGGCTGCATTTTCTCTGAAATGTAAGAAATATTTTGGCAGTTAAGAAGCCAGTCACTTTTGGAGAAGAAGCAAACCTGTCCAACACCCACAAATTAAGCCAGAACAGATATCTTCAAATGTTCAGTCTCACCGTAGGAATCATAGACTCATAGGGTTGGAAGGGGCCTACAAGACCATCGAGTCCAACCCCCTGCTCAACACAGGAAGCCTGATTCCCAGGTGGTCTCTCACCCAAGTACTAACCAGGCCTGACCCTGCCTAGCTTCCGAGATCAGATGAGATCAGGCACATCCAGCCCATGTTTACTCAGAAGTAAGTCCCAGTGATGTCAATGGGACTCATTCCCAAATAAGTGTGCATAGGAGCCCTGCTTAATCCTAGAAAATTCCTATGGCTATTTTTGCGTGACCAAATTCTTTTCTTACATTTTATTTTATTTTGTTTTATTTGTTTATTACATGTCTATACTGCCCAGTAGCCACAGCTCTCTGGGCAATTTAGAAAGATTAAAAACATTTTAAAAAGTACAGTATATAGATTTTAAAAGCCGTTTACATGTTTTTTGCTCAGCAATCTTCAGCACTGCTGTTGCTATGACCATATTGACTATGTTGTTTGGAGTATGGTTGAGTGAATCTGTCCACCTTCTACCATATTTAGAATTCTTAAAATTTCAGGTTCTCTCTGTCCTGTTTATGAAGACATTTGAGGATGTCAGTGTGTTCTTATCAAAAATGAACCAAACAAAATTCTGGAATTAGGGGAAGTATGATTCATCTCAAACAAAGCAGAGAATATCAGATCAAAATGAGGGCAACCCCCCCTCCCCACGAATTAAAATCACAGCATCAAAAGAAAGAGATACCAAAAACTGACCATCAGCATTGTACAAATGAGACAACCAATGAAAAGGGAGTCAGTTATTATCAATGGATAAGAGTTGATGTGTGGTTGATTTATTCGTTTAAAATCCTGAGTTGGGATGATTTGAAGGTGCTAAGAGTAGGGAAAAGTGTGCATGTTACATGTAAACTGTGTCAGGGGGGTGGGGGGAGTACTCAAAGAAAGGGACTGTTCCCACTGCTAGTAGTCTTAACAGCTGGAGGAAAAGATTGTTAACTTCATGTAGTGAATCATCTTAAATCTGAGCTCTACAAAGCTGTGAAACTTCAGCAGAGAATGGAGTTGCAGTAGTAGAAATGTGGTGACAACCATCCATGGCCAATGCTGGAGACACAAAATGCAGGAAAAGTCAGATGCCTTATACCTTTGGCATATGATGTATACAATTATTTTCTTCCCCCAAAATCTGAACAGTTTTACTTAAATGTAAGTGCTAGATTTCTTTAAATCACATTTAATGTTAAAATACATTCATCATAGTATTGATTTATTATGCAACTTGTATTTTTAGGAAAGATTAAAACTCCATCTTTGCACAGTGAAACATGCCCTTTTGTGTTCATTCCCCACCAGTGAAAATTCCTTTTAAAAACAGTGTTGCTGAAATGCATAATTACCTGGTTCAGGATATGAATTTGTCCAACTCGTAATGTCCAGCTCTATTACATATTGAGTTCTATTTCTCCCAGAACTTTGACTCAGAATGTCAAGTGAGATTTTGCCCAAGTTGGTCAGCTCACACACAAAGCCACCCTAAGCATAAAAATGGAAGACATTCTCCTTGAAACTGCATAACTATGAAGCCAATTCATTTGTAGGTGCATCCACAGATATTATTAATGTTAACTCCCTAGTTTCATGGAAACCCTCATTGATTGCTGTGAACTACAAGACCACTGACAATTTGAATGAAAGTTCTTTGTTCCAGGGCATTCTGGGAGGAAATGATGGCTCCTTTGGTGGTCACCATTAGAGAGTCCCAGAACACTTCTACATCCAAAGCATTTTGGGGGAAAGCAGCTAAGAAGAAAGGAACATAGGAACAGGGATGGGCAAATCTGTCTGTTTTGCTTTCCTCCTATTTCACATTTTTAAAGTCTCAGTTCCTTTCTCTTCCAGATATGAAGAACTTTGCAAACGTTGGTAAATGGTTATCAAAAAATGAACTGAATTGAAATTCTCAGCCATCTGTACCCCCAAATTCAATGGGTCCAGCTATTCACAGCATGGAGAGGACCATGACACACCTGTCTCCCATTGAGCTGTTAAAGATGAGGAGACTATCAGAATTAGGGATGGGGGAGGAGTCTGGTTTGGCAGTGAAGCTCAGTGAGTTCTCACCAGTTTAACCACTGGACACCAGTCCACGGACCCCCAGGCTACCCCAACTTAGTGTGTGCTAAGTCGGGCAAGCTTGCAGTTTCTGGCTCATCTTTTTCCCATGGGGCCACCATTTTGTGTAAAAATCACAGGCATGCTACTTAAGTGAATTACTGCCATTTGTGTAAAAGGCCCTTTATATAAAAGAGCAAGCCGCCATTTTTATGCAAACTGGAGGCTTGCTGAGGGATTGGGTGGCTGTGCACCTCTTACTACATGCCCATGGACCACATGGCAGCTTGCTGTGTGCAGTGAGCAGGGGTGGATGGCCAGCAGGGGTCCGGCGAGTGGCGCACAAGATGGACTTGGGCGAGTCCATCCATCCCTAGTTTCAGTTTCTCCCACATTCTTCTTCTTTTCTTTTCTTTTTTTTAAAAAAACCAACTATCTCCACTTCTTTTTGTCCCAGAGATGAAGAAATTTTGTGAATTCTGGTAAATTCTTATGAAAACTGAATTGAGCTGAAATTCTCACCCATCCCTACAAGTTACCTGATACGAGGACACACGACTTGTCCATCTAGCTCAATATTGTCCATTCTGACTGTTAATGGGTGTCCTAGATCTCAGCCAAAGGTTTTGCCCATTGCTTTTTAACTGAGTATTAGTTAAAAAGAAGAAACAACTGGAGATGCTCTTTGCATCTGGGACCTTCTGCACGCAAGCCTTGTGCTGAACCACTGAGCTTGGATTCTTCCCTGCAACCAGAGCCATCCCAAGCCTTTTTTTGCGGCTTAAGATGGGGCAGAAAATCATCATCATCATCGTCGTCGTTGTTGTTGTTATTTCAATTTATGAGTCACTCTATAGCCAAAGCTAATAAAAACACAAACAATAAAACCAATGATAAAACCAATAATAAAAGACTTCAAGGGAATGATGCTATGGCCCCTAGACATCATCTGAGGGGCCATAGGATAGTTTAGATTCCCATCTCCGCAGTTGGAGACAGCACTCTGATCTTGGAGCTGGGAATGGGAGCTCTGACTCCCCTTCCCCCTCGCAGCTGGCACAGAAAGAACCATGCCAGCTGCCCTCCAAGATCAGGAACTTCACCTTGGAGGATGAGGGAAGGGGATGTTTCAGTGGGCAGGGAGGAAACTGGAGAGGGTAGGATATGAGCTACCCTCTAGTGAAAATGCAGGGAGGGAGGATCTGCGGAAGTGGTCACCTCTGCCATTCCTCCTGCCCTGTACAGGATGACCATGAGCCTCCAGAAGCTTATGGCCATTGCCATAGGATTGCACCCTAACTGTGCAATCCTATGCATGTTTAGGCTAGGGATGGCACAGGTGTCTGGTTGGAGCTCAATGCCCAGTAATTTCTTGCTGTCTCAGCCCCCCAGACACCATTCTGCAGACTCCCACACTTGCTCATTTAGGCCCAAATAGGGGATGTAAAGGGCCCAGCTACACAAAATTACAGGCACAAATGGTCTATTTACGGCTGTAATTTTGCATACATATTCCCTTTATGGCCACCATTTGTGTATATGGTTATATATGAAAAAGGCTGAGCCACCATTTTTACACAAAATGGTGGCTTGACGAAGGAGCCGGCAGCTGTGCACCATTCATTGAGTGCCTGTGGACTGCCAGGCAGCTTGCCCCACACAGTGAACAACGTTGGGCGTCTGGTGAGGGTCCATCAAGCCATGCGTGACCTGGATGAAGGTAAGTCTATCCATCCCTAGTTTAGACCTACAACTACAACTCCCAGCATTCTCATGCCATGCCATGCTGACTGGGGAATGCTGGGAGTTGTAGGACATTTTTCTGTCTAAACATGCATAGTGTCCCTAAGAACTAAGCATTTGACACTCCAAATCAGCTTCCTGAGGTGGCCAGCTCCCTATGTCTAATGGTAGAGCCAGGCCTGCCTGAAACATTCCTCACTCTGCCCCAATGTCCCTCTTTTGTTGCCTGTGAATGGGGAGGTGAAATGTGAGGATCAGGGGAGGGGGAGTTTCAGTTTTGCCCTATCGTCAAATGGGTGCAGAAGAGGTGAAAACACAATTATGATTTCCAAGGGGCCATACAATAAATTACACGTGTCTGGCATCGTCAGCAAACCTGTCCCAACATTAACAGCCTGCAGAGTACTTTCAGAAAACAGGTGAGCTTTTTCAGAATGCTTGCCAGGGAAACTCGTAAATAATACTAAGCAATCTCTGAACTGAGCTGAGGGGAGTTCGCCCATCACTAATTACTACTGTTACTGCTCAAGTCAGACAGAGCACAGCTTGACTTTCAGATCTTGGCATGGACTTTCAGGGCTTATGGTTGCGGGGGGGGGAGCATCTTCCCATTTGCTAGCTAGAAAAATGTTATGTGAAATCACTGCGAGACAAGGAAGTACCTTCATGATTCCATTTGTGGGTAATTATTTTTTGGAATGCAGCAACACTTACAGGTATGGGATTTTATTGAAGGCTCACACAAGTTCATTCTATGAATATTCTTTCAGTGTGGACATATTCTGAAGTTTGCTTGAACTAGCACAATTTCCAAGGAGAAGCAGCGCTAGGGATGTTGCAGAATTCTGCCACAAAGTCCAGTGAGGCTGGATTCTTTAGAATCTGGCCCCCTGGAGTCCGTGGCAGAATGGGGCAATCCCCCCGCCACCCCGCAGAATTCCCCTGGGACAGAGCCTACCTGGCAGCAGCAGTGGCTCTGGCGGCAGCTCTGGTGGTGGCTCTGGCAGCGGCAGCTCTGGGTGGTCTTCTGGCCGCTGCTGGGCTGCGGCCGCAAATGGCGGTCGCTATGCTGGCCACCATTTGCATCCCTACCAAGCCATGACAGGCTACTAAGTATCTACGTAGCCTATCGCAGCTAACACAGGGACGCCATAGGCTACGTAAATATATATGTAGCCTATCATGGCTACAGCAGGGACGCAAATGGCGGTCACTATGGCGGCCGCCATTTGCGGCTGCATCCCAGCAGCAGATGGAGGTCTAGCTGTGGGCAGCCCCGGCCAGCAGCTCCGCGGAGTCACCACGGAGCGGACCCAGCCGGGAAGGATTCCGGGGGGGGGGATGGAGCGCCTCCCCCCCCACAGATGGCCCCAGCGGAACAAGGTAAGTGTTTCGTATACCCCTAAGCAGCGCGCAACACATCCTGTGGAAAATTAATACAGAACACTCTTCCTGGAGCTTAAGCAATACAGAACAGTTAAGTATATTATGAGTTTTGGAAAGAATATTATAACTCCAAATGTTATCCGTGCAAAACCTATTTGTAAAATTGAAAAATCGTGGCTGTCCTCTTTTACAGAAAATAGTCCTTTGTTTGAACAGTTGCTGGAGAACTCTCCTCTATTTTGAAGATGTCCTGTATTTCAAGGGCTGTCCAGTCCAAGTCTGGTATGAATGATATGAAACCATCTGAAGGAAGAGCTGGACCTTGAAGTTGCCCATCAACATCACCTGGACAGCAGATGGAAGAAGGCACACAGGTCATCTGGTCACAGTCTTCCACAAGAAGGTGAGAGGTACTCTATTTTTATTTAAATGATCGTAATTATTTCTAAATATGCATCTATACAAAGGAATTAGGACATGCGCATGTTATGCAAATTGGTGTCCTCTTTTGTCCTGGTTTTTGGTGAAGATTTCCTCTTTGGGGGTGATTCATAAGTGGCCACCCTATTTTCTTCAAAAAAAAATTCACACATAAAAAAGCATTTGCAGTTAGGATTAAAAACAAAAACAGAACCCTCATATAAGAGCTCCAACCCCTTTTAAGAACATGAAACATAGTTGTTTTCTATGTTCCCACTTCGCAGGAAATTAAACAACAACTAGGGATGGGGGAGAATTTCTCCCCGAAATTTCGGGGGGCCAAGTGCCAACGCATTCGGTCCTCTGAAGGTTCGGGGAGAAAGTCTCCGCCCCCCCACCCCCCACCCCACCCCCGGGATGGGAGTTACCTTTTACGAATGTCGCTCCCGGCGGGGGGTCCCGGCAGCGGTTCGGCAGGTCTTCGTCAGGGGCGGGGGCGGTAGCCGGTCTTTTGACCAACTGCCACCGCCACCATTACAAGAAAAGTAAAAAAAAAACGCCCCTGTGATAGGCTACGTAACGATTAACGTAGCCTACCATGGCTAGATTTGCAAAGTCAGCCGTGATCGGCTACGTTAATCGTCGCGTAGCCTATCACGGGTGACTTTGAAAAAAAAAAAAAGCACGTACGCAAATGGCGGCCCCCATAGGGAGCCACCATTCACGTTCCTTATTTGGTCCCTGTAGTCTACGTAAAGATTTACGTAGACTACGGCGAAATAGCGTTGCCCTTATTTTTGCCATAGTCTACGTAAATCTTTACGTAGACTACAGGGACCAAATAAGGAACGCGAATGGCGGCTCCCTATGGGGGCCGCCATTTGCGTACACGCTTTTTTTTTTTTTCCAAAGTCACCCGTGATAGGCTACGCGACGATTAACGTAGCCTATCACGGCTGACTTTGCAGATCTAGCCGTGATAGGCTACGTAAATCGTTACGTAGCCTATCATGGGGCTTTTTTCTTTTTTTTTTACTTTTCTTTTTAAGTTCGCGGCCAGGGAGACGGGGTGCTTCTCCCCGGCCTGAATTTCAGCCGGGCGAGGCGGGAAGCCTCCCCCCTGTCCTGAATTTCGGCCGGGCGAGGTGGAAAGACACCCCCCCCTCGCATGAACTTCGGGGGGAGAAGCAAAGCGCCTCCCCCCCACTGCGAAAAAAGCTGCGGGACAAGGTAAGTCCCTTTCGTACATCCCTAACAACAACTCCAAGGGACAAAGCCTTTACAGTGTGGACAGGGAAACATTTTCATCCTGAGGGCCACATTGCCTTGTGGGTAACTTCCTGGGAGCTGCATTCCAGCAATGAGCAGGGTGAAATCCACAGGCACACCCCCATTCACCCTAGAGAAAAAGGACACTTTGTGGAATTTTCCCCAAATATTCTCCACCCTGTTTTTGTGGTGACCTCCATTTTCCCACACAAGTACTGGATTAGATGGGCCAGACAGGACAGGGTCAGATAGGCCAATGTTTGGACTCAGCATGGAAAAATGTCCACAACACCCTATGTAAGGCCTTCTAGCTACTTCTACCATCTCCACTACCAAATCTAGGCCTAGAACCTGATTTACCCATGGGCATTGTACTATTTTGTACAGTCAGTCAATGAAAGGAGGATGAGGCTGAGCAGGATCTCACTTGGCCCCTTAAACTATTCTTTCATCATTACTAAGATATATATATATATGTGTGTGTGTGTGTGTGTGTGTGTACACACACACATATAATTGCAACTAAATTCTGCAGTGATCATGACCAGTGTTATTCCTTCCACCATGCCTGTGAAATTAAACAACTGTCTCTGGATGGCATAATTAAAAAGTATCTTAATCACAGCACAAGTTAGTAAGATATGGACACGACGTAATTACATAGTGAAAATTGTCTCAGCTCTGCTAACTCCAGTATTAAGATATTTCACAAGAACATGGCAAAAACAATGTCACATTATTTCTCCAATTCATTAATAAGCTGTTTTTGCACACTATTCTTCATGGTGTATTAACTTGTGACAGAGGTCAGGCCTACATTAAATTATAGAATAAATTACTATAGTTAACAGTGGTATTTGACAGCTTTTAGGTATTCGGCTGCTCAGAAATTATTCTGCATAGGATTATTATTATTATTATTATTATTATTATTATTATTAGTTTAATGATTCCCTTCCCTCCAAAACCATTTCTTGTAAGATATGAATATTTTTGATCTCAGTTCCTAGTGGAACCCATCGGAAATAAAGCAGGTCAACAAAGACAAGGCATGTAAGGGGCAACAAAAATACAAGTCAATTTGTAGGTGTAATATTATTAGTCACTTTTCTGTAAAACTACATTCAAAGCAACAGACAAAATAACCCATAAAATACAATGTAAGAATACAGTGAAAGGAGTATAAAACAAAATACCAAGGAATGGATTAGCTTGTTATGGTAAATATCAAAATTAGAGCTGTGCACAGGCGGGGTCTCAAAATTCTCCACCTTATTTGTGGTCAGAGAAATTTGGGAGGTAATTTCACCGGATTTCTCCAGGGGAAGGAGAAATTCTCCACAGTTTCTCATAGGTAGGGCTCCCCATTGGCAGGGCTTAGAGCACAGCTCCTTTCGGTTTGGTAACAGTTTGGGGGGGTTTCATGCTGCAACAGTATCAACTGTGTTGGCAGGCTGGCCCCCATTTTACACCCACGACAATGCAGGTGTGTGTGTGTGTATGTGTGTGTGTGGGGGGGCATGCTGTGTCAAGCTCCAGGGATGAGGTGGAGTCAGTGCTTTGCTAAAATCTGTTCTCCAGGTTCTAGAAAGTTTTCTTCGCCCATGAAAGGGGCTTCCATTGTTCTGCCTTATTTTCAGGACAGTCTGTAATTTATGTTGAATTTCTTTTGGTGGTATTTTGAGCTTACCTCATCACAGCTAGCCTCCCAGGCTTGCTGCACTTCCTGAGCTGAAAAAGGGAGGAATTAGCTCATGTTGCCTTCCTCTAGGCTTCAACTGAAGGAAAGGGAGCTGAGGAGGCTACAGGCTGCCAAAGAGTAGGGATGTGCGAAACCCCCTTACCTGGCATCTTTTGGGGGGGGGAGGTGATCCATCCCTCCCCCCGGAATCCTCTCTGGCCAGCTCCACTCTGCGGCACGTCCGCGGAGCCACCGGCCAGCTCTGAAGTGCTGGAGATATGGCTGCCATTGCTGTATCGCTGGCTGGGCGGATTGACTGCAGCTGCCAATGGCGTCCGGGATGCCATTTGCAGATGTAAAGTCCTTAGTTTTAGGCAAATGAAGCCATTTGCAGCCACAGTCAATCCGCCCAGTCAGCGATACTGCAATGGCAGCAGTATCGCTGGCACACCGGAGCCAGCCGGCAAGGAGGATCCGGCCTGCAAGGATTTCTCCAGGAGGAGGAGGTAAGTCTTCCAATCCTCCATGGACTCCAGGGGGGCAGATTCTTTTGAATCCCACCTCACTGGGGTCCATGGAGGATTCCTCCCCCATCCCTACCAAAGAGATAGTTGTACAATTGTGGAAAAAAATGTAACCTAATGCCATTGTATGTGTCTTAAGTAAGGATGTACGAAAGTGACTTGCCTTTCGCAGATTACGTTGATGGGGGGGAGCGTTCCATCCCTCCCTCCAGAATCCTGGCCGGGGGGGGAGGCGCTCCGTTCCTCCCCCCAGAATCCTCGAACGGCTGGCTGTGCTCTGCGGAAGCTCCACAGAGCAGCTGGCCAGGCCTGGCCCGACCAGGCCAGAGCCGTCCGCAGCTGGATTTCCGGCCGCGGAGGGCTCTGGGTAAAAAACAACAACAACAACAACAACCACATATGCAAATGGCGGCGGCTATGGCCACTGCCATTTGCATTCCTTCTTTTTGGCCGTCTTAATCTACGTAATTACATAGACTATGACGGCGAAAATATCATGGTTGCGGGTGGGTTTTAAAAAATACGCGTACGCAAATGGCGGCGGCTATGGCCACCGCCATTTGCGTTCCTTCTTTTAACCATCTTAATCTACGTAAATATTTACATAGACTATGATGGCGAAAATAAAGGGGAACGCAAATAGCATAGCAGGTGCTATTTGTGTCCCTTTTTCATTCACCGTTTTAGCCTACGTAAATCTTTACGTAGGCTAAAACGGCGAATCAAAACGGGACGCAAGTAGCACCCGCTACACTATTTGCATTCCCCTTGATTTTCGCTGTCATAGTCTATGTAAATATTTACGTAGATTAAGATGGTAAAAAGAAGGAACGCAAATGGCGGTGGCCATAGCCGCCGCCATTTGCGTACGCGTTTTTTTTTAAACCCACCCGCAACCATGATAGGCTACGTAAAGATTTACATAACCTATGATGTCTTTTTTGTCTTTTTTTTAAAACCTAGCCATGATAGGCTATGTAAATCTTTATGTAGGCAGCCGCCGGCGAGATCACATCACTCCAGTGCTGAAGGAGTTGCACTGGTTACCAGTTGTTTTCTGGGCCAAATTCAAGGTGTTGGTTTTGACCTTTAAAACCCTATATGGTTACGGCCCAGCCTATCTTAAGAAGCACCTCCAGCAGCACCAGACAAGCCGCTTAACAAGATCAGCCTCGGATGGCCTTCTCTCTGTCCCATCAGCCAGGACAGCTAGACTGGTGGGGACGAGGGAGAGGGCCTTTTCTGTGGTGGCCTCCACTCTGTGGAACTCCCTCCCTAGGGAACTCCGTCATGCCCCCTCTTTAATGAGCTTCCGTCATGCATTAAAAACGTGGCTGTTCAGGCAGGCATTTGGGGTGGGTTAGGGTATTTTAGAAAATGTTTTTATTGTAGAATTTTATTGTTTTAAACTGTTTTTATTGTATGTTGTACATCGCCCAGAGTGGCTGGGTGACCAGCCAGATGGGCGATTAATAAATTTAATAATAAATAAATAAAATGTAGCCTATCACGACTTTTTTTTTTTTCACAAGCCTGGAAATGGTGGTGGCGGCAGCCAGTCGGAAGACCGGCTGCCACCTCCACCGCCGCTGACGCCGCCACCGGAGCCGCCGCCGCCCGGAAAATCCGCCCCAGGTAAGTCTCATCACGGGGGGGATCCGCAGGGGGGAAGTCCGTTCCACCACAGATTTCGGGGGGCCAAATGCACTGGCATTCGGCCTCACCGAGATCCGTGGCGGAATTCTCTGACATCCCTAGCCTTAAGCAGGCACAGCATTGTAAGAGCTGCGCATGCCTAGAATGAGCAGACAGTAACCCTAAGATAAGGTTGCTAGGCAAACCACTGGCAACCAATCAAAAGTAACACGCTGGCTGAGGAATGCAAGCTAAGTGATAAAACTGTAGTGCGGAGGTTGCCCAGGGTCGACTCTGCTTTTGAGCATGAGCTCCTTTGTCGAACTGTTTGCAAACAATAAAATCGAGTTGGACCCAACCTGAAGTTGACTCTCCTCTTTGGGGCAAATTGGACTAGCCTCCAAGGGGCAAAACTAGCATTTTGTGCAACACAATGAAAGACAGGACACTTGTGCACATTCCTCAGCCTCCTTCTAAGTAAAGTAATCCCAAGAAACCCAAACCGAATCCTTGATCATTTCTCCAAAATTTCTTCACCATTGACTTTCTTTTCAAAAGCTGTTCCTCTTCTATCCAATTGAATGAGAATGGTAGAAAAACATGTGGGAGAAATTTTCAGCACAGCCCTATTCAAAATTATCAAAGCGTATCTGCAGTTGTCCTTGCTGCCTTGGGCTCCTTGGAGAAAGAGGTGTGATGCAAATGTAATTTTAAAAAAGTGATGCAGAAATAGGATGCAATGATGGATTAAAACATCTGAAGCTGACACGGTCTGGAAATATTTTCCCATCCCAAGATCTGAGAAGACAAACTGTGTGCAAGATTTCAGGCAATGTGTTTAGGAGTGGAATGCTCAATGACATTTCATCCACAGGGCTGCAGAGGGCAAAGCTGGGTGCATTGTACCTTTCCATAATCACAATACACAAGTGCAAAATTCAGAATTCAACACCAAAAGCACCAGAAATAGTCCGAATGGGTCTGATACAGCTTGGGCTTCTGCTGAATCTGATGCATATTCCTAGTTTCTAGGTCTTAAGGCTGGAATCCTACGCATGTTTATTCAGAAGTGAAGTCATGTGATGAATGGGGTTAAATCTCAGGTTAGTGTGTATAGGACTGCATCTCTAGTAGGGAAAAAGTCCCAATGAAATAAGTGAGACTTGTTTCTGAGTAATTAAGTTTGCATTGCATGGCTATGAAGGAGATATGAGGACTATGCTAAGAAAAAACTTACTAGTGATCAACATCTCTGTGCTCAAAAATGAATACATTTATGCCCAATAATATAATGAAAGCACCCTGATTTTCATATAGCATACAAGTTGGGAATCCAGGTTTTCATCGCAGAGAACTATGTTTGGGTTGTATTCCTTTTATTTATGTAGTTACATGTCTTCCCTTCAAATACAGGCCTGCAATGGATGAATCTGTCAATTCCATTTTCCCACTTTTTCCATCCCATTTCTGCAGCAGTTCACGAATTTTGCAAGTCTGCATGAACATTTGTAGACATTGTTTTATGTGCATTCCACCAAATATAGTATTTCAATTATAATATAAGCATTTTGTACACAATTTGGCCCAAAACACATGTTTTATTTTCACAAGTCTTTTCCCATACTATACTGCATTTGTGTACATTATTTTCAATGATATATGTATTTTTGTACACACTTTTTGCCTGGAGAACTGCATCACACAATTTGGAGGAGTGCAATACTCAAGGATAACTGTGTTTCAGTTAGTGTGCTGGTTCGGGAAATGCAAATTAGGAAGATTTACATTAAAATGTAAACCAAACCAATTAATCTCCCCCATCCTTACCTGCAAGGTGGGGGCTCACAAGCAACACAGTAAAACAATACCAACAAAGCAAAATCAGATCCAGGAGCCAACAACTACAAAATAGGTAAACGGCAAAAACTAAAATCAAATTAATCAATCAGATCTTTATGGTGCAATCCTATGGCCACTAGACAGCATCTAGATGGCCATAGGATTTTTATTTTTCTGGGATCCGAGCTCAGAGCCAGCACTCCAAGGTCGGTTCCTGGAAAAACACCTCCCCACCCCCTCTCCTGCTGCCTCATAGGCAGCACAGTTTGTCCCTGGCTCGACTCTCAGAAGAGCAAAGTCGAGTGGCTGAAAAGGGGGCATTCCTGGGGGTGGGGTGGGGACAGCAAAAGCACCATTACTATGCTTTCTATGCATCATCCAGCCACCACCCTCCTCCAAGCTGCCCCAGCTCTACAGCTGAAATCGACCATCTAGCTGCAAATGCAGGGTGACCAGAGCACAGATGAGAAGATCCCCTCCACACTCTGCCCGCCCTGCAAGTTTGGAGGTAGCCAACTATCCCCAGAGGATTGCGCCCCCTCCAAGAAGTAATTTGCACCTGGCCCTACCTGTGTGGCAGATTGTCAACCTTGTGCCCTTCAGATATATTGGACTACAAGTCCTATCATCCATAGGCAGCATGGGGATGATGGGAGTTGTAGTTCAATGCATATGGAGGGCACCACATTGAGAAAGGCTGCCCAGCATATTTCAATGCCCCCAACATTTTCATGTGTGTCATACATTTTTTGACCTCCAACTTCTTTGAAGGCCAACTTCTTTTAAATCTATATTCATTCTCTCAGGATTTTGAGCATAACATTTCTGATTAGACACAATAAAGTTCAGGGTTATCCTGCCATGGCAATGGAAACTCATCCAATTTATAATCAGTGTTCTGCACATGTAAGCAGATGAATTCCTGTGTGCTTTATCTTCATACCATCTTCTGCCTAGATTAATCACATCTGATTTGTGGGCAATCTGGAGCACCTGTAACCACCAACTTAGGCACTAAAGAACATCAATGCAACTCACTTGCCTTTTCACATTGTACAGCCTTCCTGAAACCGGAGCTCCCCAGATGTTTTGGACTACAACTTCCATCACCCACACACATCATGTCCAGTGTATGTGATAGAACTGTGGGTGGTGGGAGTTGTAGTCCAAATGCATCTGGAGAGTACCAGGTTGGGGAAGGCTGGCGTAGCAATACCTATATTAGAAGTGAACCAAATATCTGCCATGAATGGATGACCCCAATCCAATGACTGACCGAGATTCAAACAACCAGTCCTCTTGCTGCTTACTCTCCTTTATGGAAGTGGTTCATGTATGTCCAATCACCTAGTAGCATGTTCAGTATCAAAGCCTGATGCCCACTGGGGAGAAAAGAGAGAGCACTACTACTAGGCAGAGTTTGATGTTCACTTCAGGCAGCCTTTTTGGAGTGTCATAGAAGAGTAATACATTGATATTTGTTTAATTTATTATGGAGTATGTTTACTACCAAGGATGAGGAGAAGTGTATGTAGGATTTTCTTCCTTGGGTGCCAAAATAACATGACTGGCCTTGAATACCATGCACTTTGACTCTCTCTCTCTCTCTCTTTCTCTGTGTGCGCGCATGCACCATTTGCTGTAGCTACTCAGGCAGCAAAATATCTTTGGTTTGTCATGACCCCACTGGAGGGTTCCTTCCTTCTCAGAGGAGAAACAAGAGCTCCCAGAGATCAAAAGCACCCCAGAACAGCCCATGTCAGAAGACCAGGAGGAGCCTGAGCCCTCGGGGGAGATCAGGGGCCCTCGAGGTCCATCCCCGCAAGGGGTGGGGGATTCTGCCTCTGAGGCAGAGGCTGTGCAACCCTCTTTTCCCCAGGAATCAAGCCATTAGGGCTCCTTTGAGAAGGAGTGTTCAATTACAAAGGAGGACCCCTCAAGAGGAGATGACCCCTCATGCATAGGACTCTTGCCGGAGGGCTATAATAAACTACAGCTGAGCCCTGGGTGGAGCTCAGGAGGCTCTGGCTATACAAGCCTTCAGTTTCAGCCTAGCCAGTGCTGGAGACAAAGTCATTACTGCCACTCCTGTATTTTGTACCCTGACCTTGACTCATGTTTGGATCTCTGCATTATTGACTTTGGTCTTCTGCCTGACACCATCTCTTTGGAATTCTGACTATGCTTGATTGTTATCCTGTGCATTTGACCTTGACTATGTCTCTGGCTTCTCTCTCAGAAATCCATGTTTACCTGGTAAACTGTATTTGCCTAACTTAAAGAACTTACCAACCAAAGCAGGCCAGGGACACTGTACCTTGGAAAATACCTACTTCCTGTTTTTCCTCCTGTGGTTTTGGCTGGGAAGGAGTTAGCACTTCTCCCTGCCATAGTCAATGGACATAATCTACAATGATTGTTCTCAGAACATGCTGCCTCAAAGGAGAAGGTGGAAAGAGGGTAACACTGAATGATAAGAATATTAGACAGGTAAGGGGAACTTCTGGCCTAAAGGCCAGATAGGGCTTCTTCCCTCATCCCGTACTCAGCAGGGAGAAGCTCTTATATTCAATAAGCTGGTAACAGGAGATAAGAGATTTTTCTGCTAGGAAGAGAGGGACCTGGGGAGGTAGCTGGTGAGTGTTTCAGCCTTGCTTACTTCTGCAGCTTGTCCTGCTTGCTTCTGAGTAGACATACTGATGGTTACCCTGCTTACTTGTGAATAGACCTGCTGATCATGCTTACTTATGAGTAGACATGCTTAGGCTTGATACTTGGAATGCTATCTGAAAGTTTTGAAAAGAGGAGGATCATCCGGAGGAGGTGGATTATCTAGATCAGGGGTCCCCAACCCCCGGGCCATGGACCGGTACCAGTCCATGGCCTGCTAGGAACTGGGCCGCAGTAGGGTCCCCCCCCCCCGCAGAATCCTTGCCGGCCCTGGCCGGCTCTGCTCTGTGGCAAGTCCGCGGAGCTGCTGGCCAGGTCCGGACGCTGGCAGACTTCTAGCCACTGGGACACAAATGGCATCCACATAGTGGATGCCGTTTCCATCCCTGTGCTTCAAGTAATAGGCTACATAAATCTTTATGTAGCCTATTACTGCAAAGAACAGGGACGAAAATGGCGTCCACTATGCGGACGCCATTTGCGTCCTAGCGGCCGAAAGTCCGCCAGCGAAACCATCCCCCCCTTGGGAAAAATTGTCTTCCACGATACCGGTCCCTGGTGCCAAGAAGGTTGGGGACTGCTGATTTAGATCCATTTAAATCTGGGTTCCTGCCTGGTTATGGAAGAGACTCTTTTGCTTGCTTTGGTGGGCATTCTACACTGGGAACTGTACAAGGGGAATGTGTCCCTGTTGGTTCTGCTGGACCTCTTGGCAGCTTTCAATATCATCAATCACAGTAGCTTTTTGAGGCACCTGTCTGAGATGGAATTGAGAGGCACTGTTCTATGGTGGCTCTGGTCCATCTTTGAGGAGCAATTTCAGAAGGTGGTGTCCATATTGACGATAGCTCCATCGCCTTCTATCAGGAGAACTCCATGATTTTAAGCATAAGAGCTCTGATGGAGCAGACCATGGGTGCACCTAGCCCACCTTCCTGTTCCCCATAGTGCCCAGCCAGATGTGCCTAGGAAGCCAGCAATCAGGGTGGGAGTGCAACAGCCCTCTCCTTTTGTTGTCATCCCTCCTCAGGGGTTTCTGAAGGAATACTGCCCCTGAAAGCTTTCTTCAAGGAGACCCATGTGACATTCCAGTCAGATAACACTGCCTATTGGCTGGCCTAAACGGATGTGTAGTATGTAGGCATCCTCAGCTAAGTGTCAACGCTCTCCTAAGTTTAAAAGGAGCTCATGGCTTAACATGAGTGGGGGTTAGTGCCACGGTCTTGCTCAGTAAAAGCAGAGTATTGATGATGTGTGTACAACCCCATCACCCATTGCTTGCACATCAGAAAGTCAATGAAACCACAGGCCCTCCAGGAGCTGAGTCAACTCCTTCTTCATCAGACAGTGGCAAATGGATGGCGATTCTTTAACACAGGATTCAGCAGGTCGATGGGAGGATGCAAAAGTCACCTTGCCTGGTCTGTCCGACAAGAAAAATACAGTGTCTACAGCTTACCTTTAGCAGCAGTGAAGTTTACATTGGATTGCTCTTCCTGCAGGGTGGTAGCAGCATGGCTGAGTTAGGGATGTGGCGGGCATCTGGGACTTTCAAGGCCTGGCAAGAAATTGCCAGCTCAGCCCCCAAGATGCCACTGTGCAGATCCCCATGCTTGCCCAACTCAGCACGCACCTAGTCGGACAAGCACAGTGATCCTTGATCTTTCACCAAGCCAAAAAATGGCAGCTCTGCCTTTTTCATAACGGCTGATTTTATGCAAATGGTGGCCATAAAGCAACCATTTATGTGAGATTACAGGTATAAATTGCCATCTATGCCTGTAATCTTACATAAATGGCTGCTTGATGGCTATCATTTGCATAAAAACGGCCTTTACAAAAAAGGCCTGGCCACCATTTTTACACAAAGTGGTGGCTTAGCAAGGGAGCGGGGGGCTGTGTGCCGCTTGCTAGGTATTCTAGGGATGGAGGAGAAATCCACCATGGACTCCAATGAGGCCGGATTCCTTAGAATCCGCCCCCCCCCGGAGTCCATGGCAGAACGGACTGCCCCCCACCACCCCGTGAAGCCCGGTCAGGATGGACCCTACCTGGCACCGGCCATTCCAGGTCTATCTTCTTCCTTCTGTCCTCTTCCTTCCACCATTTGCACCCCCACTGTTTTTGTGATTGGCTACGTAAATATTTACGTAGCTCATCACAGCAAAGAGTAGGGATGCAAATGGCATAGAGGATGCCATTTGTGTCCCCGCTCTTTTTGTGATTGGCTTCGTAAATATTTACGTAGCCAATCACAAAAAGAGCGGGGACGCAAATGTAGGGGTGGACGAAAGTGACTTACCTGTCGTCGAAGCTTGTTTGCGGTGGGGGGGAGGTACTTCGCTGCTCCCCCCGCGAAGTTCAGGCTGGGGGGGAGGCTTCCCGCCTCGCCCGGCTGAAATTCAGGCCGGGGAGGAGGCTTCCCGCCTCGCCCGGCCGCGAACGTGAAAGTTAAAAAAAACAACGCCCCCTGATAGGCTACGTGACGATTCATGAAGCCTATCACGGCTAGATCTGCAAAGTCAGCCGTGATAGGCCACGTCAATCGTCACGTAGCCTATCACGGGTGACTTTAAAAAAAAAAAAAAGCGCGTACACAAATGGACCAGCGAAGCTCCTCCCCCCCACCGCAAACGGCCTTTGACGACAGGTAAGTGACTTTCGTCCACCCCTAGGCTGGGGGCTGGCCACCGAGGCCCTCCTTCCCAGCTCCGGACCTTGAGAGCCAGCACGAGGAAGAAGGGCGATGGTGGCACCCCAGCTCTCTCACCCTGGCCTCCTCTAGGGAAGGCCAGGGCAAGAGGTTGGGGGCTGGCCGCCGAGGCCCTTTTTCCCCACACCGGCCCTGGACAGCTGGCGCAAGGAAGACGGGTGGCTCGCATTGCTCACAGGGAGGTGAGGGAGAGCAGGGAAGACTGAGCAGACCCAGGCTGCCTGAGCAGCAGAAGTAGTTCGAGGGCCCCCCCCGCCCTGGACAGAGATGGGCTCATCCATCCCTAGGTATGATATTGGCAGTTTTATTCTGAATTCCTTTCCTAATTATGGAAAGGTGCTAATTCTCAAGGGCATACATATACACAATACCAATATCCCAAATGCATTCTGACCAATCTGGTCCTCTTCTATGGGAGAAAACATAAAGATAAACAATCATTGCACACCTTACTAAAACAAAATTCACATGATATTTGAATTCCTACATGGAACCCGAGAAGCAAACTTCACAAGCTTAGAGATACCCAGAGTAATATGCCATACCTAAATAGTCAAATTAATACAGACTAATAAAAGAATCAATTCACCAGTAGTTGTTATATATGTATAGAAACTGAGATCCACACCGTGCAACTCCATAAAAGAAAAAAGAGGAAAAACACATTCCCTCCTTGACTACCACAAGAAATTGGTGGGGGATATTTGGAGGCTATTCTGCTGAGTAGCTTTTTTCTAGGGAGGTAAGAAAAGAAACATCTCTGAAATGTTCTCATAAAAGTGCCCTCTGAGCAATTTTGGCTTAGCTTTAACTGCAAGCTCCTTCTCTCCAGTCCGTGGAGTTTCTTGGTTATGTAAATCCTTCTCTGGGTGTTTTTCTAGTAGGAAACTACTGCTAGGGAGAAGGATCTTGGAATTGTTGTAGATCACAAGCTGAATATGAGCCAACAATGTGATGTGGCTGCAAAAAAGGCCAATGCTATTTTGGGCTGTATTAATAGAAATATAGCTTCCAAATCCTGGGAAGTACTAGTTCCCCTCTACTCAGCACTGGTTAGGCCTCATCGGGAGTACTGTGTCCAGTTCTGGGCGCCACACTTTAAGAAGGATGTAGACAAACTGGAGAGGGTTCGGAGGAGGGCAATGAAGATGATCAGGGGACTGGAAACAAAGCCCTGTGAGGAAAGGCTGAAAGAACTGGGCATGATAGCGTTCCTCAAGTGCTTGAAAGGTTGTTACAGAGAGCAGGGCAGGATCTCTTCTCGAACATCCCAGAGTGCAGGACGCAGAATAATGGGCTGAAGTTATAGTTGAACATCAGGAAAAAACTTCCTGACTGTTAGAGCAGTATGACGATGGAACCAATTACCTAGGGAGGTGGTGGGCTCTCCCACACTGGAGGCATTCAAGATGAGGCTGGACAGCCATCTGTCAGGGATACTCTGACTTGGATTCCTGCATTGAGCAGGGGGTTGGACTCGATGGTCTGGTAGGCCCCTTCCAACCCTGCTATTCTGTGATTCTATGAAATATATAAGTAGGCAGGGAATGCTATGTGTAGGTAAAATCTCTAGGATAACAACATATACATTGTGATTGTGTAAACAAGCCCTAGGAGAACTCCAGTGCCATGTCTTGAAGAGTGTTCTGCTTTCAAGAGACCATTGAACTATGTCACACGGGCACCACTTCAATCAAGCTGATACGCGGCATTCAGAACACACCAGCTTCCTAAGCAATGCCATAAATTTTGTGGGCAGTTCACTAGCTTGCTCCCTGATGGATAAAGAGTAAAGAAAAGTCTAAATCCATCCAAACCTTTTGCAATCATTACCCCAACCCCTTGGGAGCTACTGGAGTTCAGAATGTAGTTTAAATGGAGGATTAGTTTAAAATGGATTCCTTTCTGTATTATGGCAAATCGGTACAAACTGGGAGAAAATCGATTTTAGAGTTATCCATGCAGGAGTTTGCACCAGTTTTTGAGTGACCTGTTTTGAAAATTGGCTTTCATTCTATCAGTGTAATGTCTGTGTGTGTGTATGTGCACAGACAACAATAATGCTTGATGTGATTACAAAGCTCTGAGTACATGCTTTGCATGGATGAGACTCCGGGTTCAATTCAAAGTCTTTTAGCTTAAGCAAGTGGGGCTGCTGCAGGACCAGAAAGGTCCTGGAGAAGCACAGCTCATCGGACTTTATAATAACTGGACTAGATGAACCATTTGTCTTAACTCAATATGTACTTCATGAAAAAGTGAGGGCCCCCTAGAATGCTATATGGAAATCAATCAATGAAAATGAAAATTAATAGAGCAGCCTTCCCCATCATGGTGTCCTCCACATATTTTGGATTTCAACTCCCATTAGCCCCAGCCTCAGCCATCATGTCAATGGTCAGGAATGCTGGGAGTTGTAGTCCAAATGATCTGGAGGGCAGCAGGGTGGGGAAGGCTGTAATAGAGAAACCCATTATGTAGATGTGGACATGTTATTAGAAAACCTCAAAAGTGGATCAGGTGTTTTGTAAAATGTCTTTAATATTCATTTCAAGTTAATGCTTTAAGCAGGAAAACTGAGATGGCAGAGCTTGTCAAAGCTTGCCTCAGTTTAAATGGAAATTAGCTGAGTTCTTCTTAGGGAAGGATGGACTCACCTCTATCCGGGGACACCGGTTGGTCGCCGACCTGCCACCTGCACCCACTCATTGCATTTCATGAGACCCTAACCAGCTCAGCGAGTGACCAGCAAGGGCTGTAGGGCTGCTTACTCCTTCCCCAAGCCACCATTGTTACCCAAAATGGCAGCTCGGGCACTCTCAACATCCCTAGTTCTTCTGAAAAAGAAAGTCAGAACCACTCTGATAGTTCTGTGAAGAGAAGACTGAGGGGATATGATAGCTCTTTTCAAGTACCTAAAGGGTTTTCACTCAGAAGAGGGTGACAATTTGTTCTCTGTCATCCAAAACTGAAGGACATGAAATAATGGGCTTAAGTCACAGGAAGGCAGATTTCCATTGAACTTCCAAGGTCAGAGCAGTCAGACAATGTAGCCAACTGCCTAGGGTGGTGGTGGGCTCTTTGTTACTGGACAGCCATCTGTCTGTCAGGGATGATTTACACTGGATTCCTGCACAGAGCAGGGTGTTGGACTTCATGGCCTAAATGGCCCCTTCCAACTCTATGATTCTATGATTTTCTGACCCAGGCCAAGGGCTCAGAAAAATTCAGTTCAGTTTGTCTCCATTAGCCCTCTCCTTTCCCTCAGCCCTCCTTCCAGCCCCACTCGAAACATAACCCCTCCTTCCCTTTTCTTAAATTGAAGCTGTCGCAGTGGTGGGAGAAGTGGTGGAGGTTCATGGGGAGATACCCTCTCCCCATCAACCTGATGTGTTGAGTAATAGCGTGACAGGAGATGTGGTACAATGACAGAGGTTCTCCTGAGGGCTGTTGCCTTTATGCAGTCCAATGGCATGAAGCCATGGGCGTTCACTAGCCCTGGAAGTTAAATTCCAAGTCCAGAAAACCTCTCTGGCATCTATAATATAGGAATGAGCAAATCCGTCAAGCTTGATCTTGTTCAGGTTCTCATTTTTCCACCAGTAGGTGCATTCCATCCTAGATTGACATTGCTTGTGCTGGAAGAGGGTTCCCTGCACAGATATTCATATTTGTGTTCCCATTTTCCAAATGTGTGCATTTGTGTGCATTTTATAAACACATGGTGAGGGGGAACACATCACAAACTTTGAAATGTACAGATGACCACCAATTGTGTCTGGGTCCATGTTTGTTCCAGGAGGTGTGAATTCGGTAATTTCACATTAAAATGCGAACAAATTTCTCACCAATCCCTACTTTAACATATTTATTTATTTATTTATTTATTTATTTATTTATTTATTTATTTATTTATTTATTTATTGCATTTATATCCCACCCTTTTCCTCCAAGGAACCCAAGGTGGCTTACATTCCTCTCCATTTTATCCTCACAACAACACCCCTGTGAGGCAGGTTGGGCTGAGTCTGTGACCAGCCCAAAGTCACCCAGTGAGCTTCCATGGCCAAGTAGGGACAAGAACCCAGACCTCCTGGCTCCCAGTCCAACACTCTATCTCCCACTCCAACACCACACACCAAAGAGCACTACACCACACTCTAACCAGTATACTGCATTTAAGTTATTTTAGCCACATAGCATAACCCATCTGTTTCCTTTAAATTTTAGGTAAAATTGTGAGGGACATCTCTTCCGCAGACTTCCCCATTCCACAGACCAGCTTTGTGAGGTTGCCTCTCCTGGTGTGAAAAAGACTTTCTATGAAAGCCTTCTATGAAGCCATTGTAGAAGGGACTATGGCTGTCAGGAGCACCCTTGCTGTCTTCTGAAATCCTCCAGCAGCCAGAATCAACTAGGGATGTATGAAAGGTACTTACCTTCCAGGGATTATGCTGATGGTATGGGGGGAGGCATTCCATCCCTCCCCCCGGAATCCTCGCTGGGGGGGGAGGCGCTCCGTTCCTCCCCCCCCCGGAATCCTAGCTGGCCGGCTGTGCTCCGCAGCAATTCTCCGTAGCCACCGCCGTTTGCGTCCCTGCAGTCAGCCATGATAGGCTATGTAAATCCTTATGTAGCCTATCACGGCTGACTTAAAAAAAAAAAAGCCACGCGCGTACGAAAATGGCGGTGCCCATGGGCACCGCCATTTGCGTTCCTTATTTTGGCATGTCTTCGTCTACGTAAACATTTACGTAGACTAAGACGGAGAAAATAAGGGGAACGCAAATAGCATAGCGTCTACGTCATAGACTAAGACTTGCCAAAATAAGGAACGCAAATGGCGGTGCCCATGGGCGCCGCCATTTGCGTATGTGCGTGGCTTTTTTTTTTTAAGTCAGCAGTGATAGGCTACATAAAGATTTACGTAGCCTATCATGGTGTTTTTTTTAAATCTAGCCATGATAAGCTACGTAAATCTTTATGTAGTCTATCACGTTTTGTGTGTGTGTGTGTGTTTTTAAACCTGGAAATGGTGGCAGCGGCAGCTAGGGATGGCGGAGAATTTCTCCCCGAAACTTCGGGGGGCCGAGCGCCAACGTGTTCGGCCCCCCGAAGAAGTTTCGGGGAGAAATTCTCCGCACCCCCCCGCACCCCGCACCCCCCCCGGGACGGGACTTACCTTTCCCGAATGTCCCTCCCGGCGGCGGGTCTGGCCGGCGGTTCGTCGGGTCTTCGTCAGGGGCAGGAGCAGCAGCCGGTCTTTCGACCGGTTGCCGCCGCCGCCATTCCAATAAAAGAAAAAGAAAAAACGCCCCCATTTGCGTTGCCCTTATTTTCGATGTAGTCTACGTAAAGATTTACGTAGACTACAGCAACCAAATAAGGAACTCGAATGGCGGCTCCCTATGGGGGCCGCCATTTGCGTACGCTTTTTTTTTTTTAAGTCACCCGTGATAGGCTACGTGACGATTTACGTAGCCTATCATGGCTGACTTTGCAGATCTAGCCGTGATAGGCTACGTTAATCGTCATGTAGCCTATCACGGGGGCATTTTTGTTTTGTTTTTACTTTTTATTTTGCGGCCGGGCGAGGCGAGGCGCCTCCTCCCCGGCCTGAATTTTGGCCAGGGGAGGCGGGAAGCCTCCCCCCCCGGCCTGAATTTCGGCCGGGTGAGGTGGGAAGCCTCCCCCCCCGGCCTGAACTTCGCGGGGAGAGCAGCGAAGCGCCTCCCCCCCACCGCAAAAAGCTGCGAGACCAGGTAAGTGATTTTCGTGCACCCCTAGCGGCAGCCAGTCGGAAGACCGGGCGCTGCACCTGCCGCCGCCGAACCACCGCTGCTGCCACAGCCGCCGCCGCCAGGAAGATCCGCCCCAGGTAAGTCCCATCCCGGGGGGGGCAGGCCGTTCCACCACCGATTTCAGGGGGCCAAATGCGCTGGCATTCGGCCTCCCCGAGATCCGTGGCGGAACTTTCGTACAACCCTAGAATCAACACACAGACGATAGGGCTCTTTTCCGAGGCTTTACTTCCACTCAACCTAATGAGGCTTACAGATGCTAACTGCATGAGCCTAATGAGGGAAACTTTAGAGACCTGCCTAACAGAGGTTGCTAGCCTTAGAGAAATCAGTTGATCTCCATTTGGAGGGCAGAGGTGGGGAACCTCTGGATTTAAGGGCTAGGAAGCAAAAGTTTTAGCCCCCTTCCCATGGGGCATTGGAGCGCAGCTGTTGACATCAGGCCAAGCAGGCTGAGCGCCTCCTCTCGGTGCCCTCCTTCTCCTGCTTGTCCCTATGCTGATGCCTAGCGTCCTGAAGCTCCAGTTGTCCCTCCCCCTGCCTGCCAGGGTCGCTACCACTCTCATGAATGTGGAAGGGAGGGACTCTCTCTCCAGCGGCACCTCTGAACAGCGTGTGGGTTCCTCTCCCACTGTTTCTATCTCTTCCTCAGAATCAGAACTGCTTTGGGGCTCTATGGGCTCCGATCCAACCCTGACATAGGGATGGCGGAGAATTTCTCCCCGAAACTTCGGGGGGCCGAGCGCCAACGTGTTTGCCCCCCCAAACAAGTTTCGGGGAGAAATCCTCCGCACCCCCCCGCACCCCGCACCCCCCCCCGGGACGGGACTTACCTTCCCGGAATGTCCCTCCCGGCGGCGGGTCCGGCTGGCGGTTCGTCGGGTGTTCGAGTGGGGCGGGAGCGGCAGCCAGTCTTTCAACCGGCTGCCGCCCCTGCCATTGCAATTAAAAAAAAAAAAAAGTCCCCTGATAGGCTACGTGACGATTCACGTAGCCTATCATGGCTAGATTTGCAAAGTCAGCCATGATAGGCTACGTCAATCGTCACGTAGCCTATCACGGGTGACTTAAAAAAAAAAAAGTGTGTACGGATAATGGCGGCCCCCATAGGGAGCTGCCATTCCCGTTCCTTATTTGGTCGCTGTAGTCTACGTAAATGTTTACGTAGACTACGGCGAAAATAAGGGCAACGCTATTTGCGGGAAGCGCTCCCCCCCACCGCGAACAAGCTGCGATAAAAGGTAAGTGACTTTCGTCCACCCCTACCCTGACAATGGCTTCACCAGCCCTTGGTCAGATTGAATACTCCCATGTTCAATGCTCTGGCACACAACAGAGGTCTGTGTGGGTGTCCAATGTGACTGAAAGATGGAGGTCCCACACTACTGTTTTGAAAGATGTATTTCTCTCATAGAGCCAATATAGAATCATAACATGTTTGAATGGGAAAGGTCAGCATCTCCAATTCATTCTGATGTTGAATTGGCTCCTTAACAGAACTTACAACTGGCCTTGATATCCTTCGCAGAGCTGCACACATCTTGATCCTGACAGGTAGCTCTGAAAGAGTGTAGATCTGGCCATCATTCCAAAGACAGATTGGAAGATAAGTCACTAGCATGAACACTGGCTGCACTATGGTAGGATTGTATTCCTGGGCCATTTCTTCTCAAGTCTACCACTGTCAGGACGACACAAGCCATAAGATTCACCAATGTACCATAGTTTAAAAGATGCCCAAACACACATCCTTGACGGATTGTACTCCAAGTGACTGCATCGTTTGCAGCAAGGTAACACAGTTGCTGCCAACGTCTCAGCAGCTTTCAATCCAAACAACTAAATTGTTCCTAAAATGCAGGGGCATCTTAAAAAAAAAAAATGTGGATGCCTGGCGAAGGAAAACGTTGGAAAGAAAACTGACAGAAAAACAACTCCTGTGCATATATCAGGCTGTCACGTGTGCAGCCCTGAACTGCAGTTTTGTTTAACACATGCGGTGCAATCCAGCCAAAGTAAAGCACTTTTAACACCAGTTGGTTTCAATATGTACATTAAGTAATAGCATCTGCTTATCTCTCCTTGACATCAACATGACTTAGAGTTTAAACTTTGGCTGGATCATATCTCTGAAAAGAAAATTTAAATTCATTCATCATTTTGGACCCCCTCCTCCTCGAAATAGTGCATTTCAAGTACTCACAACATGTTTGTGAGGTAGGTGGTATTGTTAGCCCCCAAAACAAAGTGGCAAACTTGAAATGTTGCTTTAAAAACTCTTACTTATTTGCAGAAGCCCTCAAAATTCTTATCAAACCTAGAATTTAACAAACTCTGTAAAACACACAGGAAGGGATGAGGAAATTGGCAAAACTCAAGCTCGTCGAGGTTTTTTAAGTTCCACCTCAAGGCTCAGTGCAACTTGTGTCCATATCAGATTGTAAGCTTTTTCCTTTAATTTTGCATGAAAAATCTAAAGTACTTGAGTGCATATGTGGGTGTGCATCCAAAAGTATGTGATCTCTCCCATTGATTAAAGAGTGTTTGTCGACACTTTTGAAGAAGGTATGCATTGTTTCATGCATATTTTTTATGATGTGTGCATTTTTCACACACACACACACACACACACACACGCCCCAGTGAACAGTATCACAAGCTCAGGAATGTACAAGGTTTCATGGCAGATTGTGCTTGTGTTCACTTTCTGGAGGTGCAAATGGGGTAAATTCTGGTCATAAACAATCTGAAATAAATTTCACATGCATTCCTAGGCAGTAGTCACTCTCTCTCTCTCTCTCTCTCTCTCTCATATAAAGGATTTATTTTTCTCTTTTGAATGGATACATTGATGCATGGACTATTTTTTATCATTATTTATTTATTTATTCATTTCATTTCTGTACCTCCCTATAGCCAAAGGTCTCTGGGTGGTTCACAAAAATTAAAACCAAACGGCACACAATAAAACAATAAAAAATATATAGAACATTAAAACCAAAATATAACAGTACAACCACAGTAAAACCTAGCAGCAGTGCAGGAATTTAAAATACAGATTTAAAACAGCAAAGCTAAAAGTCTAGAAAGATAAAATGCTAAAATGCCTGGGGAAATAAAAAGGTCTTCACCTGGCGCTGAAAGGAATACAATGTAGGTGCCAGGCGAACCTCACTAGGGAGCTCATTCCACAGCCGGGGTGCCACAGCAGAAAAAGCCCTCCTCCTAGTAGCCACCCGCCTCACTTCCTTTGGCAGGGGCTCACAGAGAAGGGCCACTGACGATGATCTTAAGGTCCGGGCAGGCACATATGGGAGGAGGCAATCCTTCAGGTAACCTGGCCCCAAGCCATTAAGGGCTTTAAATGTTAATACCAGCACTTTGAATCAGGCCCGGAAATGGACTGGCAGCCAGTGCAGCTGAAAAAGTACTGGCATAATATGAGCTCACTGGCCAGTCCCTGTTAACAATTTTGCTGCCCTATTTTGGACCAGCTGAAGTTTCCGGACCATTTTCAAAGGCGGCCCCATGTAAAATGCATTGCAGTAATCCAGACGAGAAGTTATCAGAGTGTGGATAACTGTAGCTAGGCTATCTCTGTCCAGATAAGGGCGTAATTGGTATACGAGCCTAAGCTGATAAAAAGTGCTCCGTGCCACTGAGTTCACCTGTACCTCAAGTGACAGTTCTGGGTCCAAGAACACCCCCAAACTATGAACCTGATCCTTTAGGGGGAGTGCAACCCCCTCCAGAACAGGTTGAATATCACCTAGCTGGGCAGACGAACCACCCACTAACAGTACCTCCGTCTTGTCTGGATTGAGTTTCAATTTATTGGCCCTCATCCAGCCTATTACCGTGCCCAGGCCCTGATTCAGAATCAGAACAGCCACAGCCTTACCTGGGTTTCATGAGAAAGAGAGGTAGAGCTAGGTGTCATCTGCATATTGATGGCACCTCAGCCCACACCTCCAGATAACCTCCCCCAGCAGTTTCATGTAGATGTTAAACAGCATGGGAGATAAAATAGAGCCCTGTGGAACCCCATGGCACAATTGCCATTGCACAGAGCAATAATCCCCCAGCACCACCTTCTGGAATCGGCCATCCAAGTAGGAGCGGAACCACTGCAGTGCAGTGCCTCCAACTCCCAACCCAGATAACCTATCCAGAAGGATACCATGGTCGATGGTATCGAAAGCTGCTGAGAGGTCCAGGAGAATCAACAGGGTCGCACTCCCCCTATCCCTCTCCTGGCAGAGGTCATCCCACAGGGCGACCAAGGCAGTTTCTGTTCCAAAACCAGGCCTGAAGCCTGAGAAGATGCAATGCTGGTGGAAAAGAATTGTCTCTTTGCCACCTTCACCGCCACAGAGTAGGCTCAATAGAGAGCTCTTACCTGTGTTTGGTCAGACTCAGCACAAGTTTTCCTCCACCTGTGTTCTCCCCTCTTGCTTCATTGCCCTCAGCTCAGGAGTATACCAAGGAGCTGGCCGGGCTCTGCTCAGAGGGAGAGGGTGCTTGGGCGTGATCATGTCAACCACCTGAGTCATCTCTTCATTCCACAGAGCGACCTGGGCTTCAACAGGAGCACCAGCCATACCAGCAGGAAAATCCCCCAGAGCCCTCTGGAATCCATTGGAATCCATTAGCCTCTGGAGGTGGACCATTTTAATAGGTCCCCCACCCTTGCAGAGGGGGAAGGCTGACAAGAGTCTAAACCTCAATAGGAAGTGATCTGACCATGACAAAGGGACAGATGTTAATTCCTCCACTTTCAGATCACCATCCACCTCCCCAGTCGAGAAAACCAGATCAAGCATGTGTCCTTTTATATGCGTTAGTCTGATAACATGTTGGGACAGCCCCATGGTTGTCATAGCAGCTATGAAGTCCTGAGCCATCCCGGATACAGCGGCCTCAGCATGGAAGTTGAGATCCCCCAGGACCATCATCCTAAGGGTCCTCAATACCAAGTCCGAGACCACCTCCATCAGCTCAGGCAGGGAGTCTGGTGGGTGGTACACCAATAGAAACCCTAATCTGTCCCGGGTACCCAACACAAGGAACAAGCACTCAAGATCTGCACTCAAATGAGCAGGAAGCCTAGAGAGGGAGATTGAATTCCTATGGACCACAGCAACCCCCCCCCTCCCGACCCTCTAGTCAGTGTTGGTGCTGCACCGAGTACCCAGGAGGGCATAGCTGGGAGAGAGTGACCCCTCCCAGTTCCCCCACTCAGGTCTCAGTAATACATACCAGGTCAGCTCCCTCATCCACAATCAAATCATGGAGGAGGGAGATTTTATTTTGGACCAACCTGGCATTCAGCAGCAGCAGCAGACCCGAGGGTAGACTGGTAAGGCCACCAGGAACCATCAGCTTGGGGGAAAAACCAGAAGAGGGGATAGCAATTAGGTATCTAGCCCCTCTTCTCCTCAGCTGGCCTGTTAATCCCCCAATGCCATACCTCCCCCTGCCCGTGACCATAGTTATGATGGCATCTCCCCAACCCCCTGAGTTGCTCAATGGTCCTCCCAGACACATATTAAAATCAATGTTACGATATAAAATATACAACAATATAAAATAAGATAAAAGATAATAGAGATAAAAGAGAGCAGCAGCTAAGAAGGAGCAAATAAAATCTACGTTTGCCCCTTTCTCCCTGATCTTTACAGCTGCTGCTGCCCTTTGCTGCTGCTATCTGCTGCTGGTATCTGTGGCTGCTGATGTCTCTGGAGAGGCGGTGGGTGGGTCTTCCTGTGCTCCTCCATGCATCTCCAAGTGCGAAGCTAAGTGGTCCACCTGGGGCAGCTGGTCCTCTCCCACACAAGCTCCTCCCCGGGAAGCCTCTGGCAGCCCCGCCTTAAGTACCTGTTTGGCAGGGGCAGAAAACAGGCTCAGGGTCCACCTGGTGCAGCTGGTCCTCCTTCCCATAGGCTCCTTCCCGCCTGTGGGTTCTAGCTCCTGATGCAAGTCCGAAGCCTCAGAAGAACAGCCAGGCATTGGATCCACTTCCTCTGCATGGTGTACAGAGTGTGCTTGAGATCAGTTTGAAGTCTCTGGGACCACAGAAACCAGAGCCACCTCCAGGTTTCAGGAGCCCTGAACAAAATGCCTTCCACAGGGCCCTCCTACATAGCTGTCCTCCCTCTGCCACCATGGCTGTAAGCTGCCATTTTAAATTCCTAATGCCCTGGAGAAACACTGTATCTATAAACCTGGGCTGCATTAATAGAAACATAGCTTCCAAATCCTGTGAACTACTAGTTCCCCTCTGCTAGGGATGGCAGAGAAATCCTCTGCAGACTCCAATGAGGCTGGATTCCAAAGAACCTGGCCTCTGGAATCTGTGGCAGAGCAGCTCCACTTGCCTCCGGCTCCAGAGGATTTTGCACGGAGTGGCTCCCCGGCTCCCTAGACCAGGCGATGCACTAATGGTGGCTGCCATTAGCCTATTGCTGGGAGAAATACAGACATAAATAGCATATTGGATGCTACTTGGTGCCACAAAGCCCTGACTTTGACCTAATTGCAGCTGTTTAGGGCTGTATTTAGGTCAAACACAGTGCTTTACAGGCAATACATCATTAGCGTATTGCCTATTCTAGAGAGTACTGCTCCCTAGACCAGGCGAGATTGCTGGGGGGTGGCTGTGCCGAGGCCCTTCTTCCCCATGCCAGCCTTTGCCAGCCAGCATGTGGAAGAGGGACGACGACAGCCAGCGATAGGGTAATGGCAGCTGCCATTACTGTATCTCCTGGCATAGGGAGCCAGAGTGCTGCTCCACGAAATCCTCTGGACATGGAGCCACTCCAGAGGTTTTTGAGAGGCCATGAGTGCCACAAACAGCCCCTCTGCAACCCCGCCCCAGACAGAAAGTGGGGAGTTCATACAACACTACCCTCTGCTGAGCACTGATTAGGCCTCATCAGGAGTATTGTGTCCAGTTCTGGGCACCGCACTTTAAGAAGGACACAGACAAATGGGAAAGGGTTCAGGGGAGGACAACAAAGATGATCAGGGAAATGGAAACAAAGCCCTGTGAGGAGAGGCTGAAAGAACTGGGCATGTTTAGCTTTGAGAAGAGAAGACTGAGGGGAGATAGGATAGCGCTCTTCAAGTGCTTGAAAGGTTGTCACAGAGAGGAAGGCCAGGATCTCTTCTTGATCATCCCAGAGTGCAAGACACGGAATAATGGGCTCAAGTTACAGGCAGCCAGATTCTGGCTGAACCTCAGGAAAAACCTCCTGACTGACAGAGCAATATGACAATGGAACCAACTACCTAGGGGAGGTAGTGGGCTCTCTCCTACGCTGGAGGCATTCAAGTCGAGGCTGGACAGCCATCTGCCAGGGATCCTTTGACTTAGATTTCTGCACTGAGCAGGGGGTTGGACTTAGAATCATAGAATAGTAGGGTTGGAAGGGGCCCACAAGACCGTCAAGTCCAACCCCCTGCTCAATGCAGGAATCTAAGTCAAAGCATCCCTGACAGATTGCTGTCCAGCTTGGACTTGATGGTCTTATAGTCCCCTTCCAACCCTACTATTCTATGGTTCTATGATCTCTGCCAAGCACAGGAATGTGTCCACACTAGTGGTCCCTTCTGGAGTGCCTGGGGCCCTGGAAGTCTTCCCAAGGGTGCCAGGACTGCCAGGACTGAGAAGAATACAGGAAACTGCCCAGATGAAGTAGCCCAGGCTATTTGTCCATTAGCTCAGTACTGTCTTTTTGGACTAGAAAGAAGGGGCCCTCTGGTGACTCAAGCAGAGATCTTCCTTCTGATCACCTTCTTTTCCCCATTCTTTTAACTGGAGGTGCTGAAGATTGAATCTGGGATCTTCTGCATGCAAAGCAGGTCATCAGGCTATGGAGCTATTGGCCTTCCCATTGGATCCTTGAGAGGGAGATCCACTGAACCACCTCCAGAGAACTCTCCTCTGCATCAGAATTGCTGTTGATGGCATCTGGGACATGACAGCATCATCCCTTCCAGAAATGCTGCAAACATCATGTGAAGAGGTGATGGAGCCACTTATGGGTGAGGTCAGATTTGAGCTAGCTCATGCTATGGTGATGCTGAAATGCTTTCAAAGGCACACACAGCTGATGAGAACCATTATACTCACCCCATCTCAACACTTTTCAAGATAAAATGTTATGCCCAAATTGATACCCATGTGAAAAAAAGAAAAGAAAAAGTATGGCCTTGAACAGGTATGGGCAAATCTGTCCATTTCACTTTCCCCTGCATTCATTTTTAAAAAATAAAATCTCAAGTCCTTTCTCTCCAGAATATAAAGAGCTTTGCAGATTTTGGCAAATCCTTATAAAAAATGAACTGAAATTATTATTTTTCCATCTGCACCAGCCACTTTCAATTGATACAGCTATGGAGAGGGACATGGTAGAGCTGCTTTGTAGCTGTTAAAGATGGGGAACCTGTCAGAAAAAAAGAGAAGAGGTTACAACTTAAATTCAGCACCACAAACATGAATGAATACACAAGGATTCTAACCCAAATTTGTAAGAGCTAAGCACTCAACACCCCGTGCCTGGATGGACGAATCTGTCCATTTCTGTTTCTCCTACATTTTATTTCTTTAAAATCTCAAGTTCTTTTTGTTCTGAATATGGAGAACTTTGCAAATGTTTGTTGGTTGGTTGGCTGGTTGGTTGGTTCATTCATTCATTCATTCATTTCATTTCATTTGTACCCTGACTTTCTACCATAAATGGCACTCAAGGTGGCCTGAGTGGCCAGAGTGGGTCAATTCTTATCACAAATGACAGAACTTCTCTCCCACCTCTAGCTTTGAACCAGAGTGACTACTCTTTTTAGAGAGCAGTCCCTCAATGTGCTCTGAGTGGGGCAACAGTTGCTTGTGGCAAAGCCCTATGGACCAATCAGACACCTTTTCACGTGCACCAATGCTTCACTGGAGTGCATATGAATTTTTAAAACAGTAACTGCTACTGAGTAGTAAAAAAAAAATGGTGCTATTTTAAACAACCTCATGCCTTATGTAGCAGATCCTTGGATCTGTGCATGTGCTGCTGTCAGACTGCATGCCTCCCCTCCACCCCCCAAAAAGAGGTGAGAATGGATGCGGGGGGGGGGAGAAAAATAAAGAGACGTATGCTGTCTGAGGCTGTTAAATTAAATTATGCTGTAATGATTACTATGTGCCTTCACAAAAGGCATTTTGTAACATTTAAGATTTTTTGCTAATTGAACAATGCACAAGGATGTTAGTGAAGGTTGAAAAGGACAAATCAACTATTCTCGTACATCACCATAATTATGCAGCCCCGTGTTCGAACAATTACATTTATGTAGACCCACTGTTAAAATCAATGTTACTTGTACAGCTAGTCTTTAATCAATGAAATCAGTCAATTTGCCATGGTCACATCCTTCTTCTTAATTAAGACAGTGATATCTCTAGAGCACAGGGTCTCAAAGAGATAAATAAGTACAGAGGTTGGGAAATGTCAAAGAGGTGACTCCCTGATTTTACTCTCAACCAACTTGGGAGGAAATAAGACAGTTCCCTCAGTTCACGGAAGCGTTGCGATCTTCTAAAGAGATGGCTTAGCATTCATTAAGGAAAGAGCAGGTAGCAGCATCTGACAGAAACAGCACTAATGAGCAAAGAGGGCTTTCAATGTGCACATCCTTCATAGTCATAGTCGGAATTATGAAGGTTGTACCACCTAAGCCAATTTTAATTAGCACGAGCATGGACCTCTTTGGACAGTTAGCCTTTCTTCCCAAAAATCCATTTCAAGATGGTGTCAAGATGTTGTCATAATCAAAATGGCAAAGTGATGGAATAACCTACTTTAAAATGTCTGCAGCGTTAAAGCAGCAACCGCAAAAATCCTCTAATGACACATGTAATAAGAGTACTACCTGGAGGGTCTAAACTGGTCTAAACTTCCTGTCCTATAGAGCAAGCTTTTAAACTCCGGCATGCAAACTGCAAAGGCACTGGAGAAGGGCGTGCGGGTGACTGGTGGAGGGAGAACAAATGTTGAGCCGTTGAGAAATGCAGGTATAAGTTGAGAAGACCCCCACCCCTGCACCTTCTACACAATTCATTTCTACTGTCAAAAGTGAGTTCAGTTTTTCCTTTTATATTCAAAACCCAATACAGGCTACTAAAAGTTCGATTTGCTTTGAATGGTTTTAAAGTAAACAATGCAGTTATGGTGTAATCAACAACAACATTGTTGTTGTTCAGTCGTTCAGTCGTGTCCGACTCTTCGTGACCCCATGGACCATAGCACGCCAGGCCTTCCTGTCCTGCGCTCTCTCCCGGAGCGTGCTCAAGTTCATATTCATTGCATCCGTGATGCTATCTAGCCATCTCATCCTCTGCCGTCCCCTTCTCCTTTTGCCTTCAGTCTTTCCCAGCATCAGGGTCTTTTCCAGGGAGTTTTCTCTTCGCATTAGGTGGCCAAAATATTGGAGCTTCAGCTTCATTATCTGTCCTTCCAATGAGCACTCAGGGTTGATTTCCTTTAGGATGGACTGATTTGACCTCCTTGCAGTCCAGGGGACTCGTAAGAGTCTTCTCCAGCACCACAGTTCGAAAGCATCAATTCTTCGGCGCTCAGCCTTCCTTATAGTCCAGCTCTCACAGCCATACATTACTACTGGGAAAACCATAGCTTTGATTAGACGGACCTTTGTCGGCAAGGTGATGTCTCTGTTTCTTACTATGCTGTCTAGGTTGGCCATAGCTTTCCTCCCAAGGAGCAAGCGTCTTTTAATTTCATGGCTACAGTCACCGTCTGCGGTGATCTTAGAGCCCAAGAAAGTAAAATCTGTCACTGCTTCCATTTCTTCCCCTTCTATATGCCAGGAAGTGATGGGGCCAGATGCCATGATCTTAGTTTTTTTAATGTTGAGTTTCAAACCAGCTTTTGCACTCTCCTCTTTCACCCTCAACAAGAGGCTCTTTAGATCCTCTTCGCTTTCTGCCATTAGGGTGGTATCGTCTGCATATCGGAGGTTGTTGATAATTCTCCCAGCAATCTTAATTCCGACCTCTGATTCATCCAACCCAGCATTTCTCATGATGTACTCTGCATATAAGTTAAATAAGCAGGGTGACAATATGCAGCCTTGTCGTACTCCTTTCCCAATTTTGAACCACTCGGTTGTTCCATGTCTGGGTCTTACTGTTGCTTCTTGACCCTCGTACAGGTTTCTCAGGAGACAGGTAAGGTGGTCTGGTACTCCCATCACTTTCAGAATTTGCCACAGTTTGTTGTGATCCACACAATCAAAGGCTTTAGCGTAGTCAATGAAGCAGAAATAGACGTTTTTCTGGAATTCTCTTGCTTTCTCCATGATGCAGCGAATGTTGGCGATTTGATCTCTAGTTCCTCTGCCTCTTCGAAACCCAGCTTGTACTTCCGGTAGTTCTCGGTTCGCATACTGCTGAAGCCTAGCTTGTAGGATTTTGAGCATCACCTTGCTGGCATGTGAAATGAGCGCAATTGTGCGGTAGTTTGAACACTCTTTGGCATTGCCCTTCTTTGGAATTGGAATGTAAACTGACCTTTTCCAGTCTTGTGGCCACTGTTGAGTGTTCCAGATTTGTTGGCATATTGAATGTAGCACTTTAACAGCATCATCTTTTAGGATTTTAAATAGCTCGGCTGGAATACTGTCATCTCCGCTAGCTTTGTTGTTACTAATGCTTCCTAAGGCCCACTTGACTTCACTCTCTAGGATGTCCGGCTCAAGTTCAGTGAGCGCACTATCATGGCTATCAGGGACATTCAGATCTTTCCTGTATAGTTCTTCTGTGTATTCTTGCCACCTCTTCTTAATCTCATCTGCTTCTGTTAGGTCCCTGCCTTCTTTGTCCTTGATCATGCCCGTCTTTGCACAAAACGTTCCCTTGAGATCTCCAATTTTCTTGAAGAGATCTCTAGTCTTTCCCATTCTGTTGTTTTCCTCGATTTCTTTGCATTGTTCATTTAAGAAGGCCTTCTTGTCTCTCCTTGCTATTCTCTGGAACTCTGCATTCAGTTGGGTATATCTTCCCCTTTCTCCCTTGCTTTTCGCTTCCCTTCTTTCGTGAGCTACTTGTAAAGCCTCATCAGACAGCCACTTGGCTTTCTTGCATTTCTTTTTCTTTGGGATGGATTTCGTTGCTGCCTCCTGAACAATGTTACGGACCTCCGTCCATAGTTCCTCAGGCACTCTGTCTATCAGGTCTAATCCCTGAAATCTATTCCTCACCTCCACTGTATATTCATCAGGGATATGATTTAGGTCATACCTGAATGGTTTAGTGGTTTTCCCGACGTTCTTCAATTTAAGCCGACATTTTGCAAGAAGCAGCTCATGATCTGAGCCACAGTCAGCTCCAGGTCTTGTTTTTACTGACTGTATGGAGCTTCTCCATCTTTGGCTGCAAAGGACATAATCAATCTGATTTTGATATTGACCATCTGGTGATGTCCATGTGTAGAGTCGCCTCTTGTGCTGTTGGAAAAGAGTGTTTGCTATGATCAGCATGTTCTCTTGGCAAAACTCTATTAGCTTTTGTCCTGCTTCATTTTGTACACCAAGGCCATGCCTGCCTGTTATCCCGGTGATTTCTTGACTTCCTACTTTAGCATTCCAATCCCCTATGATGAAGAGGACATCTTTTTTGGGTGTTAGTTCTAGAAGGTGTTGTAGGTCTTCATAGAACCGATCAACCTCAGATTCTTCGGCCTCAGTGGTTGGGGCATAGACTTGAATTACTGTGATGTTGAATGGTTTGCCTTGGATTCGTACTGAGATCATTCTATCATTTTTAAGATTGTACCCCAGTACTGCTTTTCCCACCCTTTTGTTGACTATGAGTGCTACTCCATTTCTTCTAAGGGATTCTTGCCCACAATAGTAGATATGATAGTCACCTGAATTAAATTCGCCCATGCCTGTCCATTTTAGTTCGCTGATTCCCAAGATGTCGATGTTCAGTCTTGCCATCTCATGTTTGACCACCTCCAGCTTACCTTGATTCATTGATCTGACATTCCAGGTTCCTAAACAATATTGTTCTTTACAGCATCGGATTTTCTTTTCACCACCAGACACATCCACAGCTGAGTGTCCTTTTGGCTTTGGCCCAGCCGCTTCACTCTTTCTGGCGCTACTTGGAAATACCCTCTGCTCTTCCCCAGTAGCATATTGGACACCTTCCGACCTGAGGGGCTCATCTTCCGGCGTCATCTCTTTTAGCCTTGTGATACGTTCCATGGGGTTTTCTTGGCAAGAATACTGGAGTGGGTTGCCATTTCCTTCTCCAGTGGACCACATTTTGTCAGAACTCTCTGCCATGACCTGTCCGTCTTGGGTGGCCCTGCACGGCGTAGCTTATGGCTTCATTGAGTTACGCAAGCCCCTTCGCCACAACAAGGCAGTGATCCATGAAGGGGAACAACAACATTAATCAATCACAAAAAGTGGCAGATATTTTTTTACCACCTTTGAAACATAGGACGCTCCCTTATACTGAGTCAAGCCACTGGTCTATTTAGTGCAATATTGCCACCCTATACTGACTGGCTATGGCTTTCCAGGGTTTCAGGAAGCCTTAGCTGTACAACTTGGGGATTGAACCTAGGGATGGCACGGGCACCCAATTCAGTCCAGGAATCCGACAGACCCTCTCCTGCCCGTACCCCCCAGCCCCGCTCATCGAGCCCCTGCCCTTGCTTGCCCCCTGCCCGCATTTGGCAAATGGTCTGCATTCACCTGGTGGCCCCGCACACACACAAAAATGCACATTTTTGCAAATGCATATATTTGCACATGCAAAAATGCACATTTTGCACATGCACATATTTGTGCATGTGCAAAAATGTGCATATTCCAAAAATGCACATTTCCGTGCACACACTAATGTGTGCCTTTACAAAAATGTGCGTTTCACACATGAGAATATGCACATTCACAAAAATGTGCATTTCGCTCATACAAAAACAAGTGCATTTTTGTGGTCGCCGTTTTATTTTTTTAAAAATGGTGACCGCAGAAGTCGATGAGGCCACTAGAGTGAGTGCAAGCTGTTTGCCAAGTGTGGGAGGGGCTTGAGCACAGTCTGGGGTGGGTGGGTGTCCAGAGCACCCAGACAGGGGTGAGCTTGCACATCCCTAATTGAACCTGGGACCTTTGAAATGCAAAATGCATGCTCTGTAAGGATGGCGGAGAATTCCACCACGGATTTCAGTGAGGCCGAATGCACTGGCATTCGGCCCACTGAAACCCGTGGTGGAACGGCCTTCCACCCCCCACCACCCTGCAGAATCCCCCCGGGACAAAGCTTTCCTGGGGCAGATGTTCCGGTGGTGGCGACTCTGGTGGCAGCTCCGGTGGCGGCTCCGGCAGTGGCTCTGATGGCGGAAGCAGCTGGTCTCTCAGCCGGCTGCTGCAGCCGCAAATGGCAGTTGCCATAGTGGCCGCCATTTGTGTCCTGCCAGGCTGCTGTGATAGGCTACCTAAGTATTTAAGTAGCTTACCACGGCAAAGAGCAGGGGTGCAAATGGCGGCCGCTACGTCGTTCGCGCTGCTGCTCTTTCCGTGATAGGCTACGTAAATACTTACATACCCTATCATTTCAGCCTGGCAGGATGCAAATGGCAGCTGCTACGGCCGCCACCATTTGCGGCCGCAGCAGCTGACCATGGGCAGAACTCCAGCTGCAGATGGACCTGGCCAGTGGCTCCGCAGAGCCGCCACAGAGCAGAGCCGGCCCAGGGAGGATTCCGGGGGGAGGGACAGAGCACCTCCCCCCCACCGTGAATCAAAGCTGCGAAAAGGTAAGTGACTTTCGTACATCCCTAATGCTCTGCCACTGAGCTGCAGCCTTTCCTTAAACTGGGCCTGTAGGATGCCAGGTGCCGTCCCTGAAGCCTCCTTTTGCTTGGGCTACTAATGCATTTCTTGCTCTCCAAACCCTTTCTTGGCCCTGATTCATATGGCTTTCAGTAGCTTAGGAGCTGCAGTCCCATAGACTGGTTCCATGCCATTCTCCTGTTGTCTGTATGGTGAAACACTGCAGGTACACACCAACCACTAACACAGTAATACAGCGATATCAGCACTTTTCCAAATGTTGTGATGCAGTTCATAGATCAAAAAGAGTGCACAAAAAAGCACACATTGAAGGAATGTGTGCATAAAATGGATTTATTAGGGGGAAAGTGCACTCAAACACTCATTTTATTAGAGGATATTGCTTGAAAGATTAGGAACAAATGAACGAACAAAAATGTATATATTAGGAAAAATGTGCAGAAAAATACATAAGCATTTTCATGCAAAAAGATTTTGCAAACTGATACAGTAAATGAATGTAACAAACTTCATGACAGAGACATGTGGATGTGAGCAGAATTGAACATGACAAATTTGTCCATCCCTAGTTAGAAGGCCATGTGGTTTCTTTCTCCAAATTATTACCAAAATGCTGTGGGACAGGA